>NC_068427.1:53156349-53226349 GCF_023373465.1 Oncorhynchus keta
AGAGAGAAGCAGGTCTTTCTTCAGTACCTGTCCTGTGCCACCTGGCAGCCATGCAGGTAAAGACGAGCACAGGGTATGACACACACCAGGTCCCTGTGGACACAGACCTTCAACCCGACAGGAAGTGGCTGGTGACTGGCAGTGACAGGCTGTCCACATCACTCTGTGTCACAGAGCCAGCAGGGTCTGGGAAGGCCAGGACAAGGAGGGATGCAGCCTGGCTGTGGGCTGGCCACGTCAACCTGTTCCTGGGAGGGCTGTCGTCCCCGATGTGTCAGAGGCAAGCGGTGATGAGAGGAGAGAGAGGGCATGGAGTCTCTTGTCCTGTCTTCCATGAGAATTAGGTGGCCATGTGCTAGAGAGAGGAGAGAGAGGAGAGAGAGGAGAGACTGCTGGTGGTGGGGAGAGAGGAGAGAGGAGAAAGAGGAGAGAGGAGAGGAGAGAGAGGAGAGAGAGGAGAGAGAGGAGGGACTGCTGGTGGTGGGGAGAGGGGAGAGAGAGGGGAGAGGAGAGACTGCTGGTGGTAGGGAGAGAGGAGAGAGAAGAGAGAGGAGAGAGAGGAGAGACTGCTGGTGGTGGGGAGAGAGGAGAGAGAGGAGAGAAGAGAGAGGAGAGAGGAGAGAGAGGAGAGACTGCTGGTGGTGGGGAGAGAGGAGAGAGAAGAGAGAGGAGAGACTGCTGGTGGTGGGGAGAGAGGAGAGAGAGGAGAGAGGAGAGAGAGGAGAGACTGCTGGTGGTGGGGAGAGAGGAGAGAGGAGAGAGGAGAGAGAGGAGAGACTGCTGGTGGTGGGGAGAGAGAGGAGAGAGGAGAGAGAGGAGAGACTGCTGGTGGTGGGGAGAGAGGAGAGACAGGGGAGAGGAGAGACTGCTGGTGGTGGGGAGAGAGGAGAGGGAAGAGAGAGGAGAGAGGAGAGACTGCTGGTGGTGGGGAGAGAGGAGAGGGAAGAGAGAGGAGAGAGAGGAGAGAGGAGAGACTGCTGGTGGTGGGGAGAGAGGAGAGAGGAGAGAGAGGAGAGAAGAGACAGCTGAAACTCAGTGTCCAGTCAGAAGACAGATGTAGAAACTCAGTGTCCAGTCAGAAGACAGTAGTCAGGGAGCAGGACTTGTCATGTTGTTGTTCTCCATTCTGTTCTTGTGTCTTGTCGTGGGAATCAGACACGATCAAATATTCACGAGTGCATCAGCTACAGCTCACTGAGCAGACCTGTACACACACAACACACACACACACACACACACACACACACACACACACACACACACACACACACACACACACACACACACACACACACACACACACACACACACGCTCGCACACACACACACGCTCGCACACACACACACACACACACGCTCGCACACACACACGCAGACACACACGCACGCGCACATGCACCCGCACCTGAATGTGCACACACACGCACATGCACGCACACACACACACACACACACACACACACACACACAAACACACACACCCTCCTCTCCCATCCTCCCCTCTCCCATCCTCCCCTCTCCCATCCTCCCCTCTCCTCTCCCATCCTCCCCTCCCCTCTCCTCCCCTCCCCTCTCCCATCCTCCCCTCTCCCATCCTCCCCTCTCCCATTGTCCTCCCTCCTCTCCCATCCTCCCCTCCCCTCCCATCGTCTCCTCCCTATCCCATCGTCTCTCCCCTCCCCTCCCCTCTCCCATCGTCTCCTCCCTCCCCCCCTCTCCCATCCTCTCCTCCCCTCCTCCCCTCCCCTCCCCTCTCCCATCCTCCCCTCCCCTCTCCCATCGTCCTCCCTCCTCTCCCATCCTCCCTCTCCCATCCTCCCCCTCTCCTCCCCTCCCCTCTCCCATCCTCCCTCCCCTCTCCCATCCTCCCCTCTCCCATCCTCCACCTCCCCTCTCCCATCATCCTCCCTCCTCTCCCATCCTCCCCTCTCCCATCCTCCCCTCTCCTCCCCTCCCTTCTCCCATCCTCCCCCCTCTCCCATCCTCCCTCTCCCATCCTCCCCTCCCTCTCCCATCCTCCCCTCTCCCATCCTCCCCTCCCCTCTCCCATCCTCCCCTCTCCTCTCCCATCCTCCCCTCTCCATCCTCCCCTCCCCTCTCCCATCGTCCTCCCTCCTCTCCCATCCTCCCCTCCCTCTCCCATCATCTCCTCCCCTCCCCTCCCTCTCCCATCCTCCCCCTCCCCTCTCCCATCGTCCTCCCTCCTCTCCCATCCTCCCTCTCCTCCCCTCCCCTCTCCCATCCTGCCCTCCCCTCCCTCTCCCATCCTCCCTCTCCTCCCCTCCCCTCTCCCCATCCTGCCCTCCCCTCCCCTCTCCCATCCTCCCTCCCCTCTCCCATCCTCCCCTCTCCCATCCTCCCTCCCCTCTCCCATCCTCCCCTCCCCTCTCCCATCCTCCCCTCTCCCATCCTCCCTCCCCTCTCCCATCGTCCTCCCTCCTCTCCCATCCTCCCTCTCCTCCCCTCCCCTCTCCCATCGTCCTCCCTCCTCTCCCATCCTCCCCTCTCCCATCCTCCCCTCTCCTCCCTCCCCTCTCCCATCCTCCCCTCCCATCCTCCCCTCTCCCCATCCTCCCTCTCCTCCTCCCCTCCTCCCCTCCTCCCCCCCTCTCCCATCCTCCCCTCCCCTCTCCCATCCTGCCCTCCCCTCCCCTCTCCCATCCTCCCCTCTCCCATCCTCCCCTCTCCTCCCCTCCCCTCTCCCATCCTCTCCTCCCCTCCCCTCTCCCCTCCTCCCCTCCCCTCTCCCATCCTCCCCTCCCCTCCCCTCTCCCATCCTCCCCTCCCCTCTCCCATCCTCCCCTCCCCACTGGCAGGGAAGTGTGAAACAGAGGAATAATGAATTGATTAATAAATAAAAGAGACATGTCACGGTTGTGCAAAGCAATCACCGCAGCCTCTCTATAATTCACTCAATCCTCTGAACTCAGATATTACAATCACAGCAGCCTCTCTATAATTCATTCAATCCTCTGAACTCAGATATTACAATCACCGCAGCCTCTCTATAATTCACCCAATCCTCTGAACTCAGATATTACAATCACCGCAGCCTCTCTATGATTCATTCAATCCTCTGAACTCAGATATTACAATCACAGCAGCCTCTCTATGATTCATGCAATCCTCTGAACTCAGATATTACAATCACCGCAGCCTCTCTATAATTCATTACGGATTTGACAACTGTGGCAGAGGTCATGTGTGTGTGTGTGTGTGTGAGTGTGTGTGAGTGTGTGTGTACAAGGACTTCCAGAAACACAGGGCCATCAAGGCCTCCAATGACACAGCGCAGTCACACAGCGCAGACACACAGCGCAGTCACACAGCGCAGTCACACAGCGCAGTCACACAGCAGACATGAGAGTTGAACCTACAACCTTGGTGTTGCCAGCATAGCGCTCCAACTCCCTGAGCCATTTTGACCTCAGCCAGTCAGCCAGTCAGCCAGCCAGCCAGCCAGCCAGTCAGCCAGCCAGCCAATCAGCCAGTCTGCCAGTCAGCCTGCCAGCCAGCCAGTCAGCCAGCCAGCCAATCAGCCAGTCAGCCAGCCAATCAGCCAATCAGCCAGCCAGCTAGCCAATCATCCAGTCAGTCAGCCAGCCAGTCACTCAGCCAGCCAGCCAGCAAACCAGCTCGTCAGCCAGCCAGTCAGCCAGTCAGCGAGTCATCCAGTCAGCCAGCGAGCCGGCCAGGAACCTTCCCTCCTCTCCCCCCAATTGGCTTTGAGAGGGAGCCAGAGGGGAGGGACCTCTGACCTTCTCATCCAATGGGCTTTGAGAAAGAGACACGGAGAGAGGATGCAACGAAACAAGGAAATGCAATTGAGGACAGAGGGAGCAAGTATTTGAGACATGTTACATGTTTTATATATATATATATATATATATATATACATGTTTTCATAGTCTGTCCAGAAACAACCCCTAGCCTCTACTGCCTAGAGTCTAGACACTTGTGGAGATCTGAGAGGGATTGATGAGTGCTGATATTGTGAGCGCTCCACCTTGCTCTCTGATAGGCTTGGTAGAATTGTGTCTGTATTGCTTACACCTGTCTAATTCTCTCAGATCTCCACAAGTGTCTAAGGGACAAGGGGCTAGGGACTGGACCCCACAACCCTTTGTGTGGGGGGGGCGGGGGGTGGACCTACAGCACCACACTTGAGGCTGATTGAATGTTACATTCCATTGCTGCACACACACAGATGTTCACAGGTGTAAGCAGGACTAACCTATCAGGCTGATCAGACCGGTCTGGGTAGCTGGAGACAGTGAAAGGATATACAGTTGAAGTAGGAAGTTTACATACACCTTAACCAACTACATTTACACTCAGGTTTTCACAATTCCTAACATTTAATCAGAGTAAAAATTCCCTGTTTTAGGTCAGTTAGGATCACCACTTCATTTTAAGAATGTCAGTTGTATATATATATATATGCCATTTAGCAGACGCTTTTATCCAAAGCGACTTACAGTCATGTGTGCATACATTCTACGTACGGGTGGTCCCGGGAATCGAACCCACTACCCTGGCGTTACAAGCGCCATGCTCTACCAACTGAGCTACAGAAGGACCACATTGTCACAATAATAGTAGGAAGAATGATTTATTTCAGCTTATTTTGTGATGGCCACTCCAATACCTTGACTTTGTTGTCCTTAAGGCATTTTGTCACAACTTTGGAAGTATGCTTGGGGTCATTGTCCATTTGGAAGACCTTTAACTTCCTGACTGATGTCTTGAGATGTTGCTTCAATATATCCTCATAATTTTCCTGCCTCATCAAATCAAATCAAATGTATTTATAAAGCCCTTCGTACATCAGCTGATATCTCAAAGTGCTGTACAGAAACCCAGCCTAAAACCCCAAACAGCAAGCAATGCAGGTGTAGAAGCACGGTGGCTAGAGAAAACTCCCTAGAAAGGCCAAAACCTAGGAAGAAACCTCGAGAGGAACCAGGCTATGTGGGGTGGCCAGTCCTCTTCTGGCTGTGCCGGGTGGAGATTATAACAGAACATGGCCAAGATGTTCAAATGTTCATAAATGACCAGCATGGTCGAATAATAATAAGGCAGAACAGTTGAAACTGGAGCAGCAGCACATGATGCCATCTATTTTGTGAAGTGCATCAGTCCCTCCTGCAGCAAAGCACCCCCACAACATGATGCTGCCACCCCCGTGCTTCACGGTTGGGATGGTGTTCTTCGGCTTGCAAGCCTCCTCCTTTCTCCTCCAAACATAACGATGGTCATTATGGCCAAACAGTTCCATTTTTGTTTCATCAGATCAGAGGACATTTCTCCAAAAAGTATGATCTTTGTCCCCATGTGCCGTTGCAAACCGTAGTCTTGCTATTTTATGGTGGTTTTGGAGCAGTGGATTCTTCCTTGCTGAGAGGCCTTTCAGGTTATGTCGATATAGGATCTGTTTTACTGTGGATATAGATACTTTTGTACCTGTTTCCTCCAGCATCTTCATAAGGTCCTTTGTTGTTTTTCTGGGATTGATTTGCACTTTTCGCACCAGAGTACATTCATCTCTAGGAGACAGAATGCGTCTCCTTCCTGAGCGGTATGATGGCTGCGTGGTCCCATGGTGTTTATACTTGCGTACTATTGTTTGTACAGATGAACGCGGTACATTCAGGCGTTTGGAAATTGCTCCCAAGGATGAACCAGACTTCTAGTCGTCTACACGTTTTTTTTCTGAGGTCTTGGTTGATTTGGTGTAATTACAGAATGAGCGCGTGACTAGAGCAGAATGACATGGTGTAATTACAGCTCCCTGTATGTGGTCCTCTGGTACAGATATCCATGAGGTCCCATAGATGCCATCAGTTCTTAGAATGTAAATTCGGACTTCATCACTTCCTGTCTGTATATTCTCTCTTGACTGTCGGGTCTGTGAAGGTGACTCAGCTTCTCGCTCTGTGCCCCGTCACTGCTGACACACCCCTAAAGTCACCTAAAGGTTTTAATGTCACAGCAATAACATAGTGACAGGCCCTGACCTTTAACTGAATAGCTCCTAAAGGAGAGATGATGGCTCATTAATTGTTTAGTCTGGGCAGACGGTAATGGGAGACAGAGGTGGGAGAGGGGAGGGAGAGAGGAGAGAAGGGGGAAGAGAGGAGGGAGAGAGGAGAGAAGGGGGAAGAGAGGAGGGAGAGAGGAGAGAAGGGGGAAGAGAGGAGGGAGAGGAGAGAAGGGGGGACGAGAGTAAGAAGAGAGGAGGGAGAGAGGAGGGAGAGAGGAGAGAAGGGGGAAGAGAGTAGGAAGAGAGGAGGGAGAGAGGAGATAAGAGGGGAAGAGAGGAGAAAGAGAGGAGGGAGAGGAGGAGGAAGAGAGGAGGGAGAGAGGAGATAAGAGAGGAGAAAGAGAGGAGGGAGAGGAGGAGGAAGAGAGGAGGGAGAGACGAGAGAAGGGGGGAAGAGAGGAGAGAAGGGGAAGAGAAGAGAGGAGGAAGAGAGGAGGGAGAGAGGAGAGAAGGGGGAAGAGAGGAGAGAAGGGGGGAAGAGAGGAGGAAGAGAGGAGGGAGAGACGAGAGAAGGGGGGAAGAGAGGAGAGAAGGGGGAAGAGAGGAGAGAAAGGGGGAAGAGAGGAGAGAAGGGGGAAGAGAGGAGAGAAGGGGGAAGAGAGGAGAGAAGGGGGAAGAGAGGAGAGAAGGGGGAAGAGAGGAGGAAAGAGAGGAGGGAGAGAGGAGAGAGGGGGAAGAGAGGAGAGAAGGGGGAAGAGAGGAGAGAAGGGGGAAGAGAGAAGAGAGGAGGAAGAGAATATAGAAAGGAGGAGAGAGGAGGGAGCTAGGAAGGAGAGAGGAGAGAGGGGGAGAGAGGAGAGAAGGGGGGAAGAGAGGAGAGAAGGGGGGAAGAGAGGAGGAAGAGAGGAGGAAGAGAATATAGAAAGGAGGAGAGAGGAGGGAGCTAGGAAGGAGAGAGGAGAGAGGGGGGAGAGGAGAGAGAGGGAGATGACTGTCAGGTTGTGGAGCAGGTAGAGGACTGACTAGGGGCATAATCAGGTGGAAGAGAGGAGGGAGGGGGGAGAGAAGAGAGAGGGAGATGACTGTCAGGTTGTGGAGCAGGTAGAGGACTGACTAGGGGCATAATCAGGTGGAAGAGAGGAGAGAGCTAGGAAGGAGAGAGGAGAGAGGGAGATGACTGTCAGGTTGTGGAGCAGGTAGAGGACTGACTAGGGGCATAATCAGGTGGAAGAGAGGAGAGAGCTAGGAAGGAGAGAGGAGAGAGGGGGGAAGAGAGGAGAGAAGGAGATGACTGTCAGGTTGTGGAGCAGGTAGAGGACTGACTAGGGGCATAATCCTAACGAGAGAGAGGGGAAGAGAGGAGAGAAGGAGATGACTGTCAGGTTGTGGAGCAGGTAGAGGACTGACTAGGGGCATAATCAGGTGGAAGAGAGGAGAGAGGGGGAGGGAGAGAGAGAGGAGAGAGAGGGAGATGACTGTCAGGTTGTGGAGCAGGTAGAGGACTGACTAGGGGCATAATCAGGTGGAAGAGAGGAGAGAAGGAGATGACTGTCAGGTTGTGGAGCAGGTAGAGGACTGACTAGGGGCATAATCAGGTGGAAGAGAGAGAGAGGGGGAGAGAGAGGGGGAGAGAAGAGAGAGGAGATGACTGTCAGGTTGTGGAGCAGGTAGAGGACTGACTAGGGGCATAATCCTAACGAGAGAGGGGGAAAGGGGGGAAGAGAGAGAGAAGGGAGGAAAGAGGAGAAGAGAGGAGAGAGGGGGAGGGAGATGACTGTCAGGTTGTGGAGCAGGTAGAGGACTGACTAGGGGCATAATCCTAACGAGAGAGGGGGGAAGAGAGGAGAGAAGGAGATGACTGTCAGGTTGTGGAGCAGGTAGAGGACTGACTAGGGGCATAATCCTAACGAGAGAGGGGGGAAGAGAGGAGAGAAGGAGATGACTGTCAGGTTGTGGAGCAGGTAGAGGACTGACTAGGGGCATAATCCTAACGAGAGAGGGGGGAAGAGAGGAGAGAAGGAGATGACTGTCAGGTTGTGGAGCAGGTAGAGGACTGACTAGGGGCATAATCCTAACGAGAGAGGGGGGAAGAGAGGAGAGAAGGAGATGACTGTCAGGTTGTGGAGCAGGTAGAGGACTGACTAGGGGCATAATCCTAACGAGAGAGGGGGGAAGAGAGGAGAGAAGGGAGGAAGAGAGGAGGAAGCTAGGAAGGAGAGAAGAGAGAGGAGATGACTGTCAGGTTGTGGAGCAGGTAGAGGACTGACTAGGGGCATAATCCTAACGAGAGAAGGGGGAAGAGAGGAGAGAAGGGAGGAAGAGAGGAGGAAGCTAGGAAGGAGAGAAGAGAGAGGGAGATGACTGTCAGGTTGTGGAGCAGGTAGAGGACTGACTAGGGGCATAATCCTAACGAGAGAAGGGGGAAGAGAGGAGAGAAGGGAGGAAGAGAGGAGGAAGCTGGGAAGGAGAGAAGAGAGAGGGAGATGACTGTCAGGTTGTGGAGCAGGTAGAGGACTGACTAGGGGCATAATCCTAACGAGAGAAGGGGGAAGAGAGGAGAGAAGGGAGGAAGAGAGGAGGAAGCTAGGAAGGAGAGAAGAGAGAGGGAGATGACTGTCAGGTTGTGGAGCAGGTAGAGGACTGACTAGGGGCATAATCCTAACGAGAGAAGGGGGGAAGAGAGGAGAGAAGGGAGGAAGAGAGGAGGAAGCTAGGAAGGAGAGAAGAGAGAGGGAGATGACTGTCAGGTTGTGGAGCAGGTAGAGGACTGACTAGGGGCATAATCCTAACGAGAGAAGGGGGGAAGAGAGGAGAGAAGGGAGGAAGAGAGGAGGAAGCTAGGAAGGAGAGAAGAGAGAGGAGATGACTGTCAGGTTGTGGAGCAGGTAGAGGACTGACTAGGGGCATAATCCTAACGAGAGAAGGGGGAAGAGAGGAGAGAAGGGAGGAAGAGAGGAGGAAGCTAGGAAGGAGAGAAGAGAGAAGGAGATGACTGTCAGGTTGTGGAGCAGGTAGAGGACTGACTATAATCCTAACTTGACATCTGTGTGTTGGTACTGATGCTTCCTATCTTGATGAGCTCTTAAATCTTGAATTGATGTCAGTGCATGAAAACTACAGCAGTGGATTCAGCCCTTACTGACTGACTCTGTTTTACTGACTGACTGACTGACTCTCTGACCGACTGACTGACTCTCTGACCGACTGTGTGTTGGTACTGATGCTTCCTCTCTCTCCCTCCTCCCAGGTCTGTCTGGGGGGTTAATTGCAGTTTCAAAGGGCAACAGATTGATACAGTTTAAATACAGTTTAATGTCAAAACCAACCGGTGGCAGCTGGAGCTACTATTTCATGTCTGGGTTTATTCATTCCCTAATATATTACAAATGGCTCCCTCCCACATATATTTATATATTTGTATAGGGTGCTGAAGTAGCTGTGTGATTAGCGCTTCTCTTCACGTATTGGTCAATTAATTAAGTATTGAACTGTAAAGAGTAATTAAAACTAATGATGTTAGTAAGAACTGACAGTCATTAGTCCTGTAGTTCCTACACTGTAATGATGTTAGTAAGGACTGACAGTCATTAGTCCTGTAGTTCCTACACTGTAATGATGTTAGTAAGGACTGACAGTCATTAGTCCTGTGGTTCCTACACTGTAATGATGTTAGTAAGGACTGACAGTCATTAGTCCTGTGGTTCCTACACTGTAATGATGTTAGTAAGGACTGACAGTCATTAGTCCTGTAGTTCCTACACTGTAATGATGCTAGTAAGGACTGAGAGTCATTAGTCCTGTAGTTCCTACACTGTAATGATGTTAGTAAGGACTGACAGTCATTAGTCCTGTAGTTCCAACACTGTAATGATGTTAGTAAGGACTGACAGTCATTAGTCCTGTAGTTCCTACACTGTAATGATGTTAGTAAGGACTGGCAGTCATTAGTCCTGTAGTTCCTACACTGTAATGATGTTAGTAAGGACTGACAGTCATTAGTCCTGTAGTTCCTACACTGTAATGATGTTAGTAAGGACTGACAGTCATTAGTCCTGTAGTTCCTACACTGTAATGATGTTAGTAAGGACTGACAGTCATTAGTCCTGTAGTTCCTACACTGTAATGATGTTAGTAAGGACTGACAGTCATTAGTCCTGTAGTTCCTACACTGTAATGATGTTAGTAAGGACTGACAGTCATTAGTCCTGTAGTTCCTACACTGTAATGATGTTAGTAAGGACTGACAGTCATTAGTCCTGTAGTTCCTACACTGTAATGATGTTAGTAAGGACTGACAGTCATTAGTCCTGTAGTTCCTACACTGTAATGATGTTAGTAAGGACTGACAGTCATTAGTCCTGTAGTTCCTACACTGTAATGATGTTAGTAAGGACTGACAGTCATTAGTCCTGTAGTTCCTACACTGTAATGATGTTAGTAAGGACTGACAGTCATTAGTCCTGTAGTTCCTACACTGTAATGATGTTAGTAAGGACTGACAGTCATTAGTCCTGTAGTTCCTACACTGTAATGATGTTAGTAAGGACTGACAGTCATTAGTCCTGTAGTTCCTACACTGTAATGATGTTAGTAAGGACTGACAGTCATTAGTCCTGTGGTTCCTACACTGTAATGATGTTAGTAAGGACTGACAGTCATTAGTCCTGTAGTTCCTACACTGTAATGATGTTAGTAAGGACTGACAGTCATTAGTCCTGTAGTTCCTACACTGTAATGATGTTAGTAAGGACTGACAGTCATTAGTCCTGTAGTTCCTACACTGTAATGATGTTAGTAAGGACTGACAGTCATTAGTCCTGTAGTTCCTACACTGTAATGATGTTAGTAAGGACTGACAGTCATTAGTCCTGTAGTTCCTACACTGTAATGATGTTAGTAAGGACTGACAGTCATTAGTCCTGTAGTTCCAACACTGTAATGATGTTAGTAAGGACTGGCAGTCATTAGTCCTGTAGTTCCTACACTGTAATGATGTTAGTAAGGACTGACAGTCATTAGTCCTGTAGTTCCTACACTGTAATGATGTTAGTAAGGACTGACAGTCATTAGTCCTGTAGTTCCTACACTGTAATGATGTTAGTAAGGACTGACAGTCATTAGTCCTGTAGTTCCTACACTGTAATGATGTTAGTAAGGACTGGCAGTCATTAGTCCTGTAGTTCCAACACTGTAATGATGCTAGTAAGGACTGACAGTCATTAGTCCTGTAGTTCCTACACTGTAATGATGTTAGTAAGGACTGGCAGTCATTAGTCCTGTAGTTCCTACACTGTAATGATGTTAGTAAGGACTGACAGTCATTAGTCCTGTAGTTCCTACACTGTAATGATGTTAGTAAGGACTGACAGTCATTAGTCCTGTAGTTCCTACACTGTAATGATGTTAGTAAGGACTGACAGTCATTAGTCCTGTAGTTCCTACACTGTAATGATGTTAGTAAGGACTGACAGTCATTAGTCCTGTAGTTCCAACACTGTAATGATGTTAGTAAGGACTGACAGTCATTAGTCCTGTAGTTCCTACACTGTAATGATGTTAGTAAGGACTGACAGTCATTAGTCCTGTAGTTCCTACACTGTAATGATGTTAGTAAGGACTGACAGTCATTAGTCCTGTAGTTCCTACACTGTAATGATGTTAGTAAGGACTGACAGTCATTAGTCCTGTAGTTCCTACATTGTAACGATGTTAGTAAGGACTGACATTAACACTACTGATATAGACACCAACACTATTGATACAGATAGACACCACCACTACTGATACAGATAGACATCAACACTACTGATACAGACACCTACACTACTGATACAGATAGACACCAACACTATTAATACATATAGACACCAACACTACTGATACATATAGACACCAACACTACTGATACAGACACCAACACTACTGATACAGATAGACACCAACACTACTGATACAGATAGACACCAACACTACTGATACAGATAGACACCAACACTACTGATACAGACACCAACACTACTGATACAGATAGACACCAACACTACTGATACAGATAGACACCAACACTACTGATACAGACACCAACACTACTGATACAGATAGACACCAACACTACTGATACAGATAGACATCAACACTACTGATACAGACACCTACACTACTGATACAGATAGACACCAACACTACTGATACAGATAGACACCAACACTACTGATACAGATAGACACCAACACTACTGATACAGATAGACACCAACACTACTGATACAGATAGACACCAACACTACTGATACAGACACCAACACTACTGATACAGACACCAACACTACTAATACAGATAGACACCAACACTACTGATACAGATAGACACCAACACTACTGATACAGATAGACACCACCACTACTAATACAGATAGACACCACCACTACTGATACAGATAGACACCAACACTACTGATACAGACACCAACACTACTGATACATATAGACACCAACACTACTAATACAGATAGACACCAACACTACTGATACAGATAGACACCAACACTACTGATACAGATAGACACCAACACTACTGATACAGATAGACACCAACAATACTGATACAGATAGACACCAACACTACTGATACAGATAGACACCAACACTACTAATACAGATAGACACCAACACTACTGATACAGATAGACACCAGCACTACTGATACAGATAGACACCAACACTACTGATACATATAGACACCAACACTACTGATACAGATAGACACCAACACTACTGATACAGATAGACACCAACACTACTGATACATATAGACACCAACACTACTGATACAGACACCAACACTACTGATACAGATAGACACCAACACTACTGATACAGATAGACACCAACACTACTGATACAGATAGACACCAACACTACTGATACAGATAGACACCAACACTACTGATACAGATAGACACCAACACTACTGATACAGATAGACACCAACACTACTGATACAGATAGACACCAACACTACTGATACAGATAGACACCAACACTACTGATACATATAGACACCAACACTACTGATACAGACACCAACACTACTGATACAGATAGACACCAACACTACTGATACATATACATTTTACATTTACATTTAAGTCATTTAGCAGATGCTCTTATCCAGAGCGACTTACAAATTGGTGCATACACCTTATGACATCCAGTGGAACAGCCACTTTACAATAGTGCATCTAAATCTTTTTAGGGGGGGGGGGGTGAGAAGGATTACTTACCCTATCCTAGGTATTCCTTGAAGAGGTGGGGTTTCAGGTGTCTCCGGAAGGTGGTGATTGACTCCGCTGTCCTGGCGTCGTGAGGGAGTTTGTTCCACCATTGGGGGGCCAGAGCAGCGAACAGTTTTGACTGGGCTGAGCGGGAACTGTACTTCCTCAGTGGTAGGGAGGCGAGCAGGCCAGAGGTGGATGAACGCAGTACCCTTGTTTGGGTGTAGGGCCTGATCAGAGCCTGGAGGTACTGAGGTGCCGTTCCCCTCACAGCTCCGTAGGCAAGCACCATGGTCTTGTAGCGGATGCGAGCTTCAACTGGAAGCCAGTGGAGAGAGCGGAGTAGCGGGGTGGTAGAGATGTGTTGTTGTTTACACGACGACCTCACACGGTAGAGATGTGTTGTTGTTTACACTACGACCTCACACGGTAGAGATGTGACACAGACTCTTGTTGTTGGTTCTCAGGGGTTTAGTGTAAAGCAGAGGTCTAATTTCCGGGTGAACTTCGTGTACAATTGTAGGATAAAGTTAATCATCCTCTCTGCTCTTTTCTCCTCTCTATAGAAATGACTACTCTTCCTGACACTGCCACAACCCCACTGCCTAGACTAGAGGAGACCACCGCTGCCTCGAGAGGACCAGGTACACACTGTACCACACGCACACAGGGCCTCACTAACAGGGCCCCGCTAACATTATAGTGCTAACATTATGCCGCTAACATTATGATGCTAACATTATGCCGCTAACATTGTAATGCTAACATTATGCCGCTAACATTATAATGCTAACATTATGCCGCTAACATTATAATGCTAACATTATGCCGCTAACATTATAATGCTAACATTATGCCGCTAACATTATAATGCTAACATTATGCCGCTAACATTATAATGCTAACATTATGCCGCTAACATTATAATGCTAACATTATGCCGCTAACATTATAATGCTAACATTATGCCGCTAACATTATAATGCTAACATTATGCCGCTAACATTATAATGCTAACATTATGCCGCTAACATTATAATGCTAACATTATGCCGCTAACATTATAGTGCTAACATTATGCTGCTAACATTATAATGCCATTATTATGCCGCTAACATTATGCCGCTAACATTATAGTGCTAACATTATGCCGCTAACATTATAATGCTAACATTATGCCGCTAACATTATAATGCTAACATTATGCCGCTAACATTATAGTGCTAACATTATGCCGCTAACATTATAGTGCTAACATTATGCCGCTAACATTATGCCGCTAACATTATGCCGCTAACATTATAGTGCTAACATTATGCCGCTAACATTATCATGCTAACATTACGCTGTATGTGTGTGTCTCTGCTTCTCTCTTCTCTGCTGATTTCTGAGGGGTGATTCCAGGGTGTAGGGCTCCATGCTGATGAGGCTAACTGTAGCTAGCGTTAGCCCAGCACTCTTGTTGTTTAATCTATAATCTAGACCTCTATCAGTAGGTGTCAGGGCTCAGCGCTAATGCTGCATGCTAATCTCTAACAAGCCTCGTTCAAGGCCATGAGTTCTCCCAAAAAGATTGTAGGAAACTTGTAACTAACAGCACTAGGCTAAATGTTTTTTATTTATTTTTATTTTACCTTTATTTAACCAGGCAAGTCAGTTAATTAAGAACATATTCTTATTTTCAATGACGGCCTGGGAACAGTGGGTTAACTGCCTGTTCAGGGGCAGAACGACAGATTCTGGGGATTTGAACTTGCAACCTTTCGGTTACTAGTCCAACGCTCAAACCACTAGGCTACGCTGCCTCCCCATGTAATGGGTTTAACTTATCTTGTTATCTCTCTCTCTCCTTTACCCTCTCTACCCCTCATCTTTAGGCACTACTGTGTGGTCTCTGGGCGGTCTGTGTGACTTTGAGTCCAGTCTGTGTGGCTGGATCCCAGACAGCATGTCAGAGCTGAGCTGGTCTCTCCACAGCGGCAGCCTCTCGTCTGGTCTAACACCCAGTCTGGATCTACCTCTCTCTCTGCCCAAAGACGGTCAGTACCGCTCACATTTACAGTCATCTGGTCTTCACTGGACAGGAGACACACTGACATTTATAGAGAGGTGACACCTGGTATTAACATGGTCATCTGGTCTTCACTGGACAGGAGACACACTGACATTTATAGAGAGGTGACACCTGGTATTAACATGGTCATCTGGTCTTCACTGGATAGGAGACACACTGACATTTATAGAGAGGTGACACCTGGTATTATCATGGTCATCTGGTCTTCACTGGACAGGAGACACACTGACATTTATAGAGAGGTGACACCTGGTATTATCATGGTCATCTGGTCTTCACTGGACAGGAGACACACTGACATTTATAGAGAGGTGACACCTGGTATTATCATGGCCATCTGGTCTTCACTGGATAGGAGACACACTGACATTTATAGAGAGGTGACACCTGGTATTAACATGGCCATCTGGTCATCACTGGATAGGAGACTCAATGACATGTATAGAGAGGTGACAGCTGGTTTTTGGATCCTGGATCTGTCAGAATCCATGCTGAAATGGGGTGTCTCTGCATATTATGCGTTGGAATATGGTCTAACGGCCACATCATTTATAGGCATATTAATCAGACCCTGAAGCCCACAGTAACATGTATCCCTCTTTATGGCAGTGTACAGCCTTCCGCCCTACACCCCCTCCCATGCCTTCCGCCCCATCCCCTCCTATGCCTTCCACCCCATCCCATCCCCTCCTTCTGTCACTCCACCTGTATCCACCTGTATCTACCTGTATCTACCTCTCTACCTGTATCTACCTCTATCTACCTTTATCTACCTGTATCTACCTGTATCTACCTGTATCTACCTGTATCTACCTCTATCTACCTCTATCTACCTGTATCTACCTCTCTACCTGTATCTACCTGTATCTACCTCTATCTACCTGTATCTACATGTATCTCCCTCTATCTACCTGTATCTACCTGTATCTACCTGTATCTACCTGCATTTACTTCTACCTACCTGTATCTACCTGTATCTGCCTCTATCTACCTGTATCTACCTGTATCCACCTCTATCTACCTGTATCTACATCTATCTACCTGTATCTACCTATACCTACCTCTATCTACCTGTATCTACATCTATCAACCTGTATCCACCTCTATCTACCTGTATCTACCCCTATCTATCTCTATCTACCTGTATCTAACTATATCTACCTCTATCTACCTGTATCTACCTATACCTACCTCTATATACCTGTATCTACATCTATCTACCTGTATCTACCTATACCTACCTCTATCTACCTGTATCTACCTGTATCTACCTGTATCTACCTGTATCTACCTGTATCTACCTCTATATACCTGTATCTACCTATACCTACCTCTATCTACCTGTATCTACCTGTATCTACCTCTATCTACCTGTATCTACCTCTACCTACCTGTATCTACCTCTATCTACCTGTATCTACCTGTATCCACCTCTATCTACCTGTATCTACATCTATCTACCTGTATCTACCTATACCTACCTCTATATACCTGTATCTACATCTATCTACCTGTATCTACCTATACCTACCTCTATCTACCTGTATCTACCTGTATCTACCTGTATCTACCTGTATCTACCTCTATATACCTGTATCTACCTCTATATACCCGTATCTACCTATACCTACCTCTATCTACCTGTATCTACCTGTATCTACCTGTATCTACCTGTATCTACCTCTATATACCTGTATCTACCTCTATATACCCGTATCTACCTATACCTACCTCTATCTACCTGTATCTACCTCTATCTACATCTATCTACCTGTATCTACCTATACCTACCTCTATCTACCTGTATCTACTTCTATCTACCTGTATCTACCTCTATCTACCTGTATCTACCTCTACCTACCTGTATCTACCTCTATCTGCCTGTATCTACCTGTATCCACCTCTATCTATCTGTATCTACCTCTATCTACCTGTATCTACCTCTATCTACCTGTATCTACCTCTATCTACCTGTACCTACCTCTATCTACCTGTATCTACCTGCATTTACTTCTACCTACCTGTATCTACCTGTATCTGCCTCTATCTACCTGTATCTACCTATATCTACCTGTATCTACCTCTATCTACCTGTATCTACCTGCATTTACTTCTACCTACCTGTATCTACCTGTATCTGCCTCTATCTACCTCTATCTACCTCTATCTATCTGTATCTACCCTATCTATCTCTATCTACCTGTATCTAACTATATCTACCTCTATCTACCTGTATCTACCTATACCTACCTCTATATACCTGTATCTACATCTATCTACCTGTATCTACCTCTATATACCTGTATCTACCTATACCTACCTCTATCTACCTGTATCTACCTGTATCTACCTCTATCTACCTGTATCTACCTCTACCTACCTGTATCTACCTCTATCTGCCTGTATCTACCTGTATCCACCTCTATCTATCTGTATCTACATCTATCTACCTGTATCTACCTATACCTACCTCTATATACCTGTATCTACATCTATCTACCTGTATCTACCTATACCTACCTCTATCTACCTGTATCTACCTGTATCTACCTGTATCTACCTCTATATACCTGTATCTACCTCTATATACCCGTATCTACCTATACCTACCTCTATCTACCTGTATCTACCTGTATCTACCTGTATCTACCTGTATCTACCTCTATATACCTGTATCTACCTCTATATACCCGTATCTACCTATACCTACCTCTATCTACCTGTATCTACCTCTATCTACATCTATCTACCTGTATCTACCTATACCTACCTCTATCTACCTGTATCTACTTCTATCTACCTGTATCTACCTCTATCTACCTGTATCTACCTCTACCTACCTGTATCTACCTCTATCTGCCTGTATCTACCTGTATCCACCTCTATCTATCTGTATCTACATCTATCTACCTGTATCTACCTATACCTACCTCTATATACCTGTATCCATATCTATCTACCTGTATCTACCTATACCTACCTCTATCTACCTGTATCTACATCTATCAACCTGTATCTACCTCTATCTACCTGTATCTACATCTATCTACCTGTATCTACCTCTATCTACCTTTATCTACCTGTATCTACCTGTATCTACCTCTCTACCTGTATCTACCTCTCCACCTGTATCCACCTATATCTACCTGTATCTACCTCTATCTACCTGTATCTACCTGTATCTACCTGTATCTACCTCTATCTACCTCTATCTATCTGTATCTACCCCTATCTATCTCTATCTACCTGTATCTAACTATATCTACCTCTATCTACCTGTATCTACCTATACCTATCTCTATATACCTGTATCTACATCTATCTACCTGTATCTACCTATACCTACCTCTATCTACCTGTATCTACCTGTATCTACCTGTATCTACCTGTATCTACCTCTAACTACCTCTATATACCTGTATCTACCTATGCCTACCTGTATCTACCTGTATCTACCTGTATCTACCTCTATCTACCTGTATCTACCTCTACCTACCTGTATCTACCTCTATCTACCTGTATCTACCTGTATCTACCTGTATCTACCTGTATCTACCTGTATCTACCTCTATCTACCTGTATCTACCTCTATCTACCTGTATCTACCTCTCTACCTGTATCTACCTCTCCACCTCTATCCGCCTATATCTACCTGTATCTACCTGTATCTACCTCTATCTACCTCTATCTACCTGTATCTACCTCTCTACCTGTATCTACCTCTCCACCTCTATCCGCCTATATATCTACCTGTATCTACCTGTATCTACCTCTATCTACCTGTATCTACCTCTCTACCTCTATCTACCTGTATCTACCTCTATCTACCTCTATCTACCTCTATCTACCTGCATTTACTTCTACCTACCTGTATCTACCTGTATCTACCTCTATCTACCTGTATCTACCTGTATCTACCTCTATCTACCTCTATCTATCTGTATCTACCCCTATATATCTCTATCTACCTGTATCTAACTATATCTACCTCTATCTACCTGTATCTACCTATACCTACCTCTATATACCTGTATCTACATCTATCTACCTGTATCTACCTGTATCTACCTCTATCTACCTCTATATACCTGTATCTACCTATACCTACCTCTATCTACCTGTATCTACTTCTATCTACCTGTATCTACCTATACCTACCTCTATATACCTGTATCTACATCTATCTACCTGTATCTACCTCTATATACCTGTATCTACCTATACCTACCTCTATCTACCTGTATCGACTTCTATCTACCTGTATCTACCTCTATCTACCTGTATCTACCTCTATCTACCTGTATCTACCTCTACCTACCTGTATCTACCTGTATCTACCTATACCTACCTCTATATACCTGTATCCATATATATCTACCTGTATCTACCTATACCTACCTCTATCTACCTGTATCTACATCTATCAACCTGTATCTACCTCTATCTACCTGTATCTACATCTATCAACCTGTATCTACCTATACCTACCTCTATATACCTGTATCTACATCTATCTATCTGTATCCACCTCTATCTACCTATATCTACATCTATCTACCTGTATCTACCTATACCTACCTCTATCTACCTGTATCTACATCTATCTACCTGTATCTACATCTATCTACCTGTATTTACCTATACCTACCTCTATCTACCTGTATCTACATCTATCAACCTGTATCCACCTGTATCTACCTGTATCTACCTGTATCCACCTCTATCTACCTATATCTACATCTATCTACCTGTATCTACCTATATCTACCTCTATATACCTGTATCTACCTGTATCCACCTCTATCTACCTATACCTACCTCTATCTACCTGTATCTACCTGTATCCACCTGTATCTACCTGTATCTACCTGTATCCACCTCTATCTACCTATATCTACATCTATCTACCTGTATCTACCTATATCTACCTCTATATACCTGTATCTACATCTATCTACCTGTATCTACCTATACCTACCTCTATCTACCTGTATCTACCTGTATCCACCTGTATCTACCTCTATCTACCTGTATCCACCTGTATCCACCTCTATATACCTGTATCTACATCTATCTACCTGTATCTACCTATACCTACCTCTATCTACCTGTATCTACCTATACCTACCTCTATCTACCTGTATCTACCTATACCTACCTCTATCTACCTGTATCTACCTGTATCTACCTGTATCTACCTATACCTACCTGTATCTACCTGTATCTACCTATACCTACATCTATCTACCTGTATCTACCTATACCTACCTCTATATACCTGTATCCATATATATCTACCTGTATCTACATCTATCAACCTGTATCCATATCTACCTCTATCTACCTATACCTACCTCTATATACCTGTATCTACATCTACCTATACCTACCTCTATCTACCTGTATCTACCTATACCTACCTCTATATATCTGTATCTACTTATATCTACCTGTATCTACCTCTAGATCACTGTGTGTTACCTCACAGGCAGATCACTGTGGGTTACCTCACAGGCAGATCACTGTGGGTTACCTCACAGGCAGATCACTGTGGGTTACCTCACAGGCAGATCACTGTGTGTTCTCCCTCACAGGCTGATCACTGTGTGTTCTCCCTCACAAGCAGATCACTTTATGCTAAGTAGTACTGCATGTAGCTATCAAGTGATGCTTCCCAAATAGCACCCTATTCGGTATATAGTGCACTACTTTTGACAAGAGCCTTATTGGCCCTAGGGTGCCATTTGGGAAGTAGAAGAAGTAGAATTAATTTATCCTTCCCAGGATCAAACAAAAACAAGTTTGGACTGTATTAATTAAAGAGAAGAGCAATTTAGGCACTTTATTCTGTGTTTCCCAAATGGCTCCCTATTCTATAAATAACCCCTTATGGCCCCTGGACAAAAGTAGTGCACTATGTAGGACATAGAGTGCAATATGGGACGTAGTCACTGTGAAGAAATAGTTAGTTACTTCCTCATCAACCTTGATTTATAATTCATTCATCTTGATGTGTTTTCTAATTCATCAAAGTTTTATCTAACTGGAAAAGAACGGCTGTAAAATAATATCAATAAATCAGCTCTTCTCTATGGCTGAGAGAGGGGGTTGAGAGGATTATAACTGTGAAAAATGATGTGTGTGCGTGTGTGTGTGTGAGAGAGAGAGAGAGAGAGAGAGAGAGAGAGAGAGAGAGAGAGAGAGAGAGAGAGAGAGAGAGAGAGAGAGAGAGAGAGAGAGAGAGAGAGAGAGAGAGAGAGAGAGAGAGAGAGAGAGAGAGAGAGAGAGAGAGAGAGAGAGAGAGAGAGAGAGAGAGAGAGAGAGAGAGAGAGAGAGAGAGAGAGATTATGATATGAGATGACAGAGAGAGACAGAGGAAGAAGAAGAGACAGAGAGAAGTCAAATGTCTACTGTTTGCTGATGATCTGGTGCTTCTGTCACCAACCAAGGAGGCCCTACAGCAGTACCTAGATCTTCTGCACAGATTCTGACAGACCTGGGCCCTGACAGACCTGGGCCCTGACAGACCTGGGCCCTGACAGACCTGGGCCCTGACAGACCTGGGCCCTGACAGACCTGGGCCCTGACAGACCTGGGCCCTGACAGACCTGGGCCCTGACAGACCTGGGCCCTGACAGACCTTGGGGCCCTGACAGACCTGGGCCCTGACAGACCTGGGCCCTGACAGACCTGGGCCCTGACAGACCTTGGGGCCCTGACAGACCTTGGGGCCCTGACAGACCTTGGGGCCCTGACAGACCTTGGGGCCCTGACAGACCTTGGGGCCCTGACAGACCTGGGCCCTGACAGACCTGGGCCCTGACAGACCTGGGCCCTGACTGTAAATCTCAGTAAGACCAAAATAATGGTGCTCCAAAACAGGTCAAAACCCCAAACATGCAGAGCAGATTTAGGACAATAACTAATATAATAATAATTCCCAAACCTTCCATAACAAAGCCATCACCTACAGAGAGATGAACCTGGAGAAGAGTCCCCTAAGCAAGCTGGTCCTGGGGCTCTGTTCACAAACACAAACACACCCCACAGAGCCCCAGGACAACAGCACAATTAGACCCAACCAAATCATGAGAAAACAAAAAGATAATTACTTAACACACTGGAAAGATTCAACCCCCAAAAAAACAGATAAAATTAGAATGCAATCTGACCCTAAACAGCGAGCACACAGTGAAAGGTTACCTGACCACTTTGACTGACCAAACATTAAGAAAACCATTGACTGTGTACAGACACAGTGAGCATAACCTTGTTATTAAGAGACACAGTCATAGGCAGACCCGGTTCTTGATGATGTCTCAAAGTGCTGTACAGAAACCCAGCCTAAAACCCCAAACAGCAAGCAATGCAGGTGTAGAAGCATGGTGGCTAGGAAAAACTCCCTAGAAAGGCCAAAACCGAGGAAGAAACCTAGAGAGGAACCAGGCTATGTGGGGTTGCCAGTCCTCTTCTGGCTGTGCCGGGTGGAGATTAGAAACCTAGAGAGGAACCAGGCTATGAGGGGTGGCCAGTCCTCTTCTGGATGTGCCGGGTGGAGATTAGAAACCTAGAGAGGAACCAGGCTATGAGGGGTGGCCAGTCCTCTTCTGGATGTGCCGGGTGGAGATTAGAAACCTAGAGAGGAACCAGGCTATGTGGGGTGGCCAGTCCACTTCTGGCTGTGCCGGGTGGAGATTATAACAGAACATGGCCAAGATGTTCAAATGTTCATAAATGACCAGCAGGAGATTATAACAGAACATGGCCAAGATGTTCAACTGTTCATAGATGACCAGCAGGAGATTATAACAGAACATGGCCAAGATGTTCAACTGTTCATAGATGACCAGCAGGAGATTATAACAGAACATGGCCAAGATGTTCAACTGTTCATAGATGACCAGCAGGAGATTATAACAGAACATGGCCAAGATGTTCAACTGTTCATAGATGACCAGCATGGGTGTAAAGGGTACAACAGGTCAGTGCATCAGGAGCAAATGTCAGTTGGCTTTTCATAGCCAAGAATTAGCCAAGCAAGGGGACACTCCATACTGTATTGATGGCTAGGGGACACTCCATACTGTATTGATGGCTAGGGGACACTCCATACTGTATTGATGGCTAGGGGACACTCCATACTGTATTGATAGCTAGGGGACACTCCATACTGTATTGATGGCTAGGGGACACTCCATACTGTATTGATGGCTAGGGGACACTCCATACTGTATTGATGGCTAGGGGACACTCCATACTGTATTGATGGCTAGGGGACACTCCATACTGTATTGATGGCTAGGGGACACTCCATACTGTATTGATGGCTAGGGGACACTCCATACTGTATTGATGGCTAGGGGACACTCCATACTGTATTGATGGCTAGGGGACACTCCATACTGTATTGATAGCTAGGGGACACTCCATACTGTATTGATAGCTAGGGGACACTCCATACTGTATTGATGGCTAGGGGACACTCCATACTGTATTGATAGCTAGGGGACACTCCATACTGTATTGATAGCTAGGGGACACTCCATACTGTATTGATGGCTAGGGGACACTCCATACTGTATTGATGGCTAGGGGACACTCCATACTGTATTGATAGCTAGGGGACACTCCATACTGTATTGATAGCTAGGGGACACTCCATACTGTATTGATGGCTAGGGGACACTCCATACTGTATTGATGGCTAGGGGACACTCCATACTGTATTGATGGCTAGGGGACACTCCATATTGTCTAACTCTGATTTCTCTGTGTTCCTGTCCTTCAGACGTGGGTAACTTCCTCCACATCGAGGCCAGCCCCAGGACAGAGAGGCAGCGAGCCCGTCTGGTGAGCCCCGCTGTGGGGCCTGAGAGAGGGCCGCTGTGCCTGCTCTTCAACTACCAGCTCCAGGGGCCCGAGAACCAGGGCCTGGGGTCCCTCAGGATCCTCATCAGAGACAACGACCGGGAGGAGACTCTGCTCTGGGCCCTCAGAGGAGACCAGGGGTCCGTGTGGAAGGAGGGTCGCACCATCCTGCCCCAGTCACCCAAAGAGTACCAGGTACCGAACCCACAGACCGTAGTACTAGTGTTCTTGATTAGTGACAGTTCATTTATTTCACAGAGATAATAATGAAGTCTGTGATCTCCTTTTCTCTCCGTCAAGGTGGTGATTGAGGGCTTCTTTGAGCACAGCAACCGAGGACACATCTGGATCGACAACATCCACATGAGCTCCAGTACTGAGCTGGAACAGTGTACCCGTAAGCGCATCCTCACGTCTGTTTTGACCTTGACGAGCAGGAGACTGATTCCCACCAGTTACATGAGGCTGCAAACCGTCCCCGGGTTAACTGGTCTGTCTGACACACAGCATAGCCCAGAGACAGACACACACCCTCCCTCTTCAGTCATACCCTCTCATTCATGATACCCCCCGTGGGAATCGAACCCACAACCCTGGCATTGCAGGGACTCTACCAACTCATTCATTAAAGGGGACTTTCTTTCTGGCTCTGCATCTCTCCACATGGTCCCAAAGTCAAGTTCACAAAAAGGGGAAGAAAAGAGAGGAGAGAAATCGTATAAATGTTCTCGTTCACAAAACCGTGGAAGTACGCCATGCGCCTGTGATTCTAATCTATATTTAATGACATCTTTCTCCCTCTTTGGTTAATACAGTCTTCCACTGTCATCAGAGGGAATTACTAGACTCCCTCTCAGACACAGTACAGTAGGCTAGACTACCTCCCTCTCAGACACAGTACAGTAGGCTAGACTACCTCCCTCTCAGACACAGTACAGTAGGCTAGACTACCTCCCTCTCAGACACAGTACAGTAGACTAGACTACCTCTCAGACACAGTACAGTAGGCTAGACTACCTCCCTCTCAGACACAGTACAGTAGGCTAGACTACCTCCCTCTCAGACACAGTACAGTAGACTAGACTACCTCTCAGACACAGTACAGTAGGCTAGACTACCTCCCTCTCAGACACAGTACAGTAGACTAGACTACCTCTCAGACACAGTACAGTAGGCTAGACTACCTCCCTCTCAGACACAGTACAGTAGACTAGACTACCTCTCAGACACAGTACAGTAGGCTAGACTACCTCCCTCTCAGACACAGTACAGTAGACTAGACTCCCTCTCAGACACAGTACAGTAGGCTAGACTACCTCCCTCTCAGACACAGTACAGTAGACTAGACTCCCTCTCAGACACAGTACAGTAGGCTAGACTACCTCCCTCTCAGACACAGTACAGTAGACTAGACTCCCTCTCAGACACAGTACAGTAGACTAGACTACCTCTCAGACACAGTACAGTAGGCTAGACTACCTCCCTCTCAGACACAGTACAGTAGACTAGACTCCCTCTCAGACACAGTACAGTAGGCTAGACTACCTCCCTCTCAGACACAGTACAGTAGGCTAGACTACCTCCCTCTCAGACACAGTACAGTAGACTAGACTCCCTCTCAGACACAGTACAGTAGGCTAGACTACCTCCCTCTCAGACACAGTACAGTAGACTAGACTCCCTCTCAGACACAGTACAGTAGGCTAGACTACCTCCCTCTCAGACACAGTACAGTAGACTAGACTACCTCTCAGACACAGTACAGTAGACTAGACTACCTCTCAGACACAGTACAGTAGACTAGACTACCTCTCAGACACAGTACAGTAGACTAGACTACCTCTCAGACACAGTACAGTAGGCTAGACTACCTCCCTCTCAGACACAGTACAGTAGACTAGACTACCTCTCAGACACAGTACAGTAGACTAGACTACCTCTCAGACACAGTACAGTAGACTAGACTACCTCTCAGACACAGTACAGTAGACTAGACTCCCTCTCAGACACAGTACAGTAGGCTAGACTACCTCTCAGACACAGTACAGTAGACTAGACTACCTCTCAGACACAGTACAGTAGACTAGACTCCCTCTCAGACACAGTACAGTAGACTAGACTCCCTCTCAGACACAGTACAGTAGACTAGACTACCTCTCAGACACAATACAGTAGACTAGACTACCTCCCTCTCAGACACAGTACAGTAGACTAGACTCCCTCTCAGATACAGTACAGTAGGCTAGACTACCTCCCTCTCAGACACAGTACAGTAGGCTAGACTACCTCTCAGACACAGTACAGTAGACTAGACTCCCTCTCAGACACAGTACAGTAGACTAGACTACCTCTCAGACACAATACAGTAGACAAGACTCTCTCTCAGATACAGTACAGTAGACTAGACTACCTCCCTCTCAGACACAGTACAGTAGGCTAGACTACCTCTCAGACACAGTACAGTAGACTAGACTACCTCTCAGACACAGTACAGTAGACTAGACTACCTCTCAGACACAGTACAGTAGACTAGACTACCTCTCAGACACAGTACAGTAGGCTAGACTATCTCTCAGACACAGTACAGTAGGCTAGACTACCTCTCAGATACAGTACAGTAGACTAGACTACCTCTCAGACAAAGTACAGTAGGCTAGACTACCTCTCAGACACAGTACAGTAGGCTAGACTACCTCTCAGACACAGTACAGTAGACTAGACTACCTCTCAGACACAGTACAGTAGGCTAGACTACCTCTCAGACACAGTACAGTAGACTAGACTACCTCTCAGACACAGTACAGTAGACTAGACTCCCTCTCAGACACAGTACAGTAGACTAGACTACCTCTCAGACACAGTACAGTAGACTAGACTACCTCTCAGACACAGTACAGTAGACTAGACTACCTCTCAGACACAGTACAGTAGACTAGACTACCTCTCAGACACAGTACAGTAGGCTAGACTACCTCTCAGACACAGTACAGTAGACTAGACTACCTCTCAGACACAGTACAGTAGGCTAGACTACTTCCCTCTCAGACACAGTACAGTAGGCTAGATTCCCTCTCAGACACAGTACAGTAGGCTAGACTACCTCTCAGACACAGTACAGTAGACTAGACTACCTCTCAGATACAGTACAGTAGACTAGACTCCATCTCAGATACAGTACAGTAGACTAGACTACCTCTCAGACACAGTACAGTAGACTAGACTCCATCTCAGATACAGTACAGTAGACTAGACTCCATCTCAGATACAGTACAGTAGACTAGACTCCATCTCAGATACAGTACAGTAGACTAGACTACCTCTCAGATACAGTACAGTAGACTAGACTACCTCTCAGACACAGTACAGTAGACTAGACTACCTCTCAGATACAGTACAGTAGACTAGACTCCCTCTCAGACACAGTACAGTAGGCTAGACTACCTCTCAGACACAGTACAGTAGACTAGACTACCTCTCAGACACAGTACAGTAGGCTAGACTACCTCCCTCTCAGACACAGTACAGTAGACTAGACTACCTCTCAGACACAGTACAGTAGACTAGACTACCTCTCAGACACAGTACAGTAGACTAGACTACCTCTCAGACACAGTACAGTAGACTAGACTACCTCTCAGACACAGTACAGTAGGCTAGACTACCTCCCTCTCAGACACAGTACAGTAGACTAGACTACCTCTCAGACACAGTACAGTAGGCTAGACTACCTCTCAGACACAGTACAGTAGACTAGACTACCTCTCAGACACAGTACAGTAGACTAGACTCCCTCTCAGACACAGTACAGTAGGCTAGACTCCCTCTCAGACACAGTACAGTAGACTAGACTACCTCTCAGACACAGTACAGTAGACTAGACTCCCTCTCAGACACAGTACAGTAGACTAGACTCCCTCTCAGACACAGTACAGTAGACTAGACTACCTCTCAGACACAGTACAGTAGACTAGACTACCTCTCAGACACAGTACAGTAGACTAGACTCCCTCTCAGATACAGTACAGTAGGCTAGACTACCTCCCTCTCAGACACAGTACAGTAGGCTAGACTACCTCTCAGACACAGTACAGTAGACTAGACTCCCTCTCAGACACAGTACAGTAGACTAGACTACCTCTCAGACACAATACAGTAGACAAGACTCCCTCTCAGATACAGTACAGTAGACTAGACTACCTCCCTCTCAGACACAGTACAGTAGGCTAGACTACCTCTCAGACACAGTACAGTAGACTAGACTACCTCTCAGACACAGTACAGTAGACTAGACTACCTCTCAGACACAGTACAGTAGACTAGACTACCTCTCAGACACAGTACAGTAGGCTAGACTATCTCTCAGACACAGTACAGTAGGCTAGACTACCTCTCAGACACAGTACAGTAGACTAGACTACCTCTCAGACACAGTACAGTAGGCTAGACTACCTCTCAGACACAGTACAGTAGGCTAGACTACCTCTCAGACACAGTACAGTAGACTAGACTCCCTCTCAGACACAGTACAGTAGGCTAGACTACCTCCCTCTCAGACACAGTACAGTAGGCTAGACTACCTCTCAGACACAGTACAGTAGGCTAGACTCCCTCTCAGATACAGTACAGTAGACTAGACTACCTCTCAGACACAGTACAGTAGACTAGACTACCTCTCAGACACAGTACAGTAGACTAGACTACCTCTCAGACACAGTACAGTAGACTAGACTACCTCTCAGACACAGTACAGTAGGCTAGACTACCTCTCAGATACAGTACAGTAGGCTAGACTACCTCTCAGACACAGTACAGTAGGCTAGACTACTTCCCTCTCAGACACAGTACAGTAGGCTAGATTCCCTCTCAGACACAGTACAGTAGGCTAGACTACCTCTCAGACACAGTACAGTAGACTAGACTACCTCTCAGATACAGTACAGTAGACTAGACTCCATCTCAGATACAGTACAGTAGGCTAATCTACCTCTCTCTCAGACACAGTACAGTAGGCTAGACTCCATCTCAGATACAGTACAGTAGACTAGACTCCATCTCAGATACAGTACAGTAGACTAGACTCCATCTCAGATACAGTACAGTAGGCTAGACTACCTCTCAGATACAGTACAGTAGGCTAGACTACCTCTCAGACACAGTACAGTAGGCTAGACTACTTCCCTCTCAGACACAGTACAGTAGGCTAGATTCCCTCTCAGATACAGTACAGTAGGTGAGACTCCCTCTCAGACACAGTACAGTAGGCTAGACTACCTCTCAGACACAGTACAGTAGACTAGACTACCTCTCAGATACAGTACAGTAGACTAGACTCCATCTCAGATACAGTACAGTAGACTAGACTCCCTCTCAGACACAGTTCATCTATTGCAACACAACGTCAGCCCAGTCAGTCCTGCCTGCCAAGAGATACCAACACGCCTGTGTCTGCTGCTCTGGTTAATTGTCTCAGTAATCCTTCCACAGATCCACCCTCCTCCTCTCCCTCTCCTCCTCCTCCTTCCACCCCCTCCTCCTCCTCCCCCTCTCTTCCTCCTCCTCCCTCCTCCTCCTCCTCCTCCTCCTCCTCCTCCTCCTCCTCCTCTCCCCCCCTCCTCCCCCCCCTCCTCCTCCTCTCCCCCCTCCTCCTCCTCCTCTCCCCTCCTCCTCCTCTCCCCCTCCTCCCTCCTCTCCTCCTCCTCCTCCTCCCCCCCTCCTCCCCCTCCCCTCCTCCCTCTCCCCTCCTCCTCCTCCTCCTCTCCCCTCCACGTCCTCCTCTCCCCCCCTCCTCCTCCTCCTCTCCTCCCTCCTCCCTCCCCTCCTCCTCCTCCTCCTCCTCCCCTCTCCCCCTCCTCCTCCTCCTCCCTCTCCCTTCCTCCTCTCCCTCAGCAGCCAATAAACAGCTGCAAATCTCAGTTCTCCTCTCTTTGCTCTCTCCTCTCAGTCTCACATTCAAACTACTGGGGCTCGTCACCATCTTCTCAGTCCCACCTTCCTCTCAGTCTCATCTTCCTCTCAGTCTCACCTTCCTCTCTGTCTCACCTTCCTCTCAGTCTCACCTTCCTCTCTCAGTCTCACCTTCCTCTCTCAGTCTCACCTTCCTCTCAGTCTCAACTTCCTCTCAGTATCACCTTCCTCTCTCAGTCTTAACTTCCTCTTTCGGTCTCACCTTCCTCTCAGTCTCACTTTCCTCTCAGTCTCACCTTCCTCTCAGTCTCACCTTCCTCTCTCAGTCTCACCTTCCTCTCAGTATCACCTTCCTCTCAGTCTCACCTTCCTCTCTCAGTCTCACCTTCCTCTCAGTCTCAACTTCCTCTCAGTATCACCTTCCTCTCAATCTCACCTTCCTCTCAGTCTCACTTTCCTCTGTCTCACCTTCCTCTCAGTCTCACCTTCCTCTCAGTCTCACCTTCCTCTCAGTCTCACCTTCCTCTCTCAGTCTCACCTTCCTCTCAGTCTCAACTTCCTCTCAGTATCACCTTCCTCTCTCAGTCTTAACTTCCTCTTTCGGTCTCACCTTCCTCTCAGTCTCACCTTCCTCTCATTCTCACCTTCCTCTCAGTCTACTGTAGTATGTTGATCAGAATGGCATTGCATTTTTAATACAATTTAGTCCTTCTCTTTCTTTCAGAACCCTTCGCCGCATTCCCTCCTGACATGACTGGTGAGTTGGCCTTGTTATCTTTGACTACTTCCTGTTTCCTGTGCGAACGTTCGTCTACTTCCTGTATGAATACGTGTTGCTTCCTGCTTGTCGCTCCGACCCAGCTTGCAGTTACGACACTGGTCCATAAACACTAATTTACCTGATTCTATTATAATATATAATATATAATATATTATGTGTATATTATGTGATTCGATTCCATTCTAAATCACAGTCTTAAACAGATGACTATGCCGTTCCAAAACTGCATCTGAATCTTGTTTAGGTATAAGGAAAACAGAGGAGAAATTGCTTCCGGGTTTTCCAGTTTGTCGGGGTATTGAACTTGTTCCCGAGGTTATTATATCGGTGGGCATTGGGACGCTACTGTTACCAACATAATGCATCCCGGCATTATGATCAGAGCATGTGTCCCTGGGTGCATGTCTGAGGTCAAGCATCCGTCCCGTTACGTCCCGTTACGTCCCGTTACGTCCCGTTACGTTGTTGTCTCTACACATAAACAGGTGAACAGAGTCTTAAGGAAACACCACACGCTAATGTTTTGAATTAGCTTTCATATTTTCAGTAAAATATTTGTTGTTCCATTATATCGGTGTACAAACTCAGTGAAGGTAGTGCCCTCATGTGCATTAGGGTTTTGTACGTACCAGGTGTCTAGGGTATGTACAGCTGTAGGTACTGGAAGACTAGGGTATGTACAGCTGTCTCTACTGGAAGACTAGGGTATGTACAGCTGTCTCTACTGGAAGACTAGGGTATGTACAGCTGTAGGTACTGTAAGACTTGGGTATGTACAGCTATAGGTACTGGAAGACTAGGGTATGTACAGCTGTAGGTACTGGAAGACTAGGGTATGTACAGCTGTAAGTACTGGAAGACTAGGGTATGTACAGCTGTAGGTACTGGAAGACTAGGGTATGTACAGCTATAGGTACTAGAAGACTAGGGTATGTACAGCTATAGGTACTAGAAGACTAGGGTATGTACAGCTGTAGGTACTGGGAGACTAGCGTATGTACAGCTGTAGGTACTGGAAGACTAGGGTATGTACAGCTATAGGTACTGGAAGACTAGGGTATGTACAGCTATAGGTACTGGAAGACTAGGGTATGTACAGCTGTAGGTACTGGAAGACTAGGGTATGTACAGCTATAGGTACTGGAAGACTAGGGTATGTACAGCTGTAGGTACTGGAAGACTTGGGTATGTACAGCTATAGGTACTGGAAGACTAGGGTATGTACAGCTGTAGGTACTGGAAGACTAGGGTATGTACAGCTGTAGGTACTGGAAGACTAGGGTATGTACAGCTGTCTCTACTGGAAGACTAGGGTATGTACAGCTGTAGGTACTGGAAGACTAGGGTATGTACAGCTGTAGGTACTGGAAGACTTGGGTATGTACAGCTATAGGTACTGGAAGACTAGGGTATGTACAGCTATAGGTACTGGAAGACTAGGGTATGTACAGCTATAGGTACTGGAAGACTAGGGTATGTACAGCTGTAGGTACTGGAAGACTTGGGTATGTACAGCTATAGGTACTGGAAGACTAGGGTATGTACAGCTATAGGTACTGGAAGACTAGGGTATGTACAGCTGTCTCTACTGGAAGACTAGGGTATGTACAGCTGTAGGTACTGGAAGACTAGGGTATGTACAGCTATAGGTACTGGAAGACTAGGGTATGTACAGCTATAGGTACTGGAAGACTAGGGTATGTACAGCTATAGGTACTGGAAGACTAGGGTATGTACAGCTATAGGTACTGGAAGACTAGGGTATGTACAGCTGTAGGTACTGGAAGACTAGGGTATGTACAGCTGTAAGTACTGGAAGACTAGGGTATGTACAGCTGTAGGTACTTGAATGATAGGGTATGTACAGCTGTAGGTACTGTAAGACTTGGGTATGTACAGCTATAGGTACTGGAAGACTAGGGTATGTACAGCTGTAGGTACTGGAAGACTAGGGTATGTACAGCTGTAAGTACTGGAAGACTAGGGTATGTACAGCTGTAGGTACTGGAAGACTAGGGTATGTACAGCTATAGGTACTAGGAGACTAGGGTATGTACAGCTGTAGGTACTGGAAGACTAGGGTATGTACAGCTATAGGTACTAGAAGACTAAGGTATGTACAGCTGTAGGTACTGGGAGACTAGTGTATGTACAGCTGTAGGTACTGGAAGACTAGGGTATGTACAGCTATAGGTACTGGAAGACTAGGGTATGTACAGCTATAGGTACTGGAAGACTAGGGTATGTACAGCTGTAGGTACTGGAAGACTAGGGTATGTACAGCTATAGGTACTGGAAGACTAGGGTATGTACAGCTGTAGGTACTGGAAGACTTGGGTATGTACAGCTATAGGTACTGGAAGACTAGGGTATGTACAGCTGTAGGTACTGGAAGACTAGGGTATGTACAGCTGTAGGTACTGGAAGACTAGGGTATGTACAGCTGTCTCTACTGGAAGACTAGGGTATGTACAGCTGTAGGTACTGGAAGACTAGGGTATGTACAGCTGTAGGTACTGGAAGACTAGGGTATGTACAGCTGTAGGTACTGGAAGACTAGGGTATGTACAGCTATAGGTACTGGAAGACTAGGGTATGTACAGCTATAGGTACTGGAAGACTAGGGTATGTACAGCTATAGGTACTGGAAGACTAGGGTATGTACAGCTATAGGTACTGGAAGACTAGGGTATGTACAGCTATAGGTACTGGAAGACTAGGGTATGTACAGCTATAGGTACTGGAAGACTAGGGTATGTACAGCTATAGGTACTGGAAGACTAGGGTATGTACAGCTGTAAGTACTGGAAGACTAGGGTATGTACAGCTGTAGGTACTTGAATGATAGGGTATGTACAGCTGTAGGTACTGTAAGACTTGGGTATGTACAGCTATAGGTACTGGAAGACTAGGGTATGTACAGCTATAGGTACTAGAAGACTAGGGTATGTACAGCTATAGGTACTAGAAGACTAGGGTATGTACAGCTGTAGGTACTGGAAGACTAGGGTATGTACAGCTATAGGTACTAGAAGACTAGGGTATGTACAGCTGTAGGTACTGGGAGACTAGCGTATGTACAGCTGTAGGTACTGGAAGACTAGGGTATGTACAGCTATAGGTACTGGAAGACTAGGGTATGTACAGCTATAGGTACTGGAAGACTAGGGTATGTACAGCTGTAGGTACTGGAAGACTAGGGTATGTACAGCTATAGGTACTGGAAGACTAGGGTATGTACAGCTGTAGGTACTGGAAGACTTGGGTATGTACAGCTATAGGTACTGGAAGACTAGGGTATGTACAGCTGTAGGTACTGGAAGACTAGGGTATGTACAGCTGTAGGTACTGGAAGACTAGGGTATGTACAGCTGTCTCTACTGGAAGACTAGGGTATGTACAGCTGTAGGTACTGGAAGACTAGGGTATGTACAGCTGTAGGTACTGGAAGACTTGGGTATGTACAGCTATAGGTACTGGAAGACTAGGGTATGTACAGCTATAGGTACTGGAAGACTAGGGTATGTACAGCTATAGGTACTGGAAGACTAGGGTATGTACAGCTGTAGGTACTGGAAGACTTGGGTATGTACAGCTATAGGTACTGGAAGACTAGGTATGTACAGCTATAGGTACTGGAAGACTAGGGTATGTACAGCTGTCTCTACTGGAAGACTAGGGTATGTACAGCTGTAGGTACTGGAAGACTAGGGTATGTACAGCTGTAGGTACTGGAAGACTAGGGTATGTACAGCTATAGGTACTGGAAGACTAGGGTATGTACAGCTATAGGTACTGGAAGACTAGGGTATGTACAGCTATAGGTACTGGAAGACTAGGGTATGTACAGCTATAGGTACTGGAAGACTAGGGTATGTACAGCTGTAGGTACTGGAAGACTAGGGTATGTACAGCTGTAAGTACTGGAAGACTAGGGTATGTACAGCTGTAGGTACTTGAATGATAGGGTATGTACAGCTGTAGGTACTGTAAGACTTGGGTATGTACAGCTATAGGTACTGGAAGACTAGGGTATGTACAGCTGTAGGTACTGGAAGACTAGGGTATGTACAGCTGTAAGTACTGGAAGACTAGGGTATGTACAGCTGTAGGTACTGGAAGACTAGGGTATGTACAGCTATAGGTACTAGAAGACTAGGGTATGTACAGCTGTAGGTACTGGAAGACTAGGGTATGTACAGCTATAGGTACTGGAAGACTAGGGTATGTACAGCTGTAGGTACTGGGAGACTAGCGTATGTACAGCTGTAGGTACTGGAAGACTAGGGTATGTACAGCTATAGGTACTGGAAGACTAGGGTATGTACAGCTATAGGTACTGGAAGACTAGGGTATGTACAGCTGTAGGTACTGGAAGACTAGGGTATGTACAGCTGTAAGTACTGGAAGACTAGGGTATGTACAGCTGTAGGTACTGGAAGACTAGGGTATGTACAGCTGTAGGTACTGGAAGACTAGGGTATGTACAGCTGTCTCTACTGGAAGACTAGGGTATGTACAGCTGTAGGTACTGGAAGACTAGGGTATGTACAGCTGTAGGTACTGGAAGACTAGGGTATGTACAGCTATAGGTACTGGAAGACTAGGGTATGTACAGCTATAGGTACTGGAAGACTAGGGTATGTACAGCTATAGGTACTGGAAGACTAGGGTATGTACAGCTGTAAGTACTGGAAGACTAGGGTATGTACAGCTGTAGGTACTTGAATGATAGGGTATGTACAGCTGTAGGTACTGTAAGACTTGGGTATGTACAGCTATAGGTACTGGAAGACTAGGGTATGTACAGCTATAGGTACTAGAAGACTAGGGTATGTACAGCTATAGGTACTAGAAGACTAGGGTATGTACAGCTGTAGGTACTGGAAGACTAGGGTATGTACAGCTATAGGTACTAGAAGACTAGGGTATGTACAGCTGTAGGTACTGGGAGACTAGCGTATGTACAGCTGTAGGTACTGGAAGACTAGGGTATGTACAGCTATAGGTACTGGAAGACTAGGGTATGTACAGCTATAGGTACTGGAAGACTAGGGTATGTACAGCTGTAGGTACTGGAAGACTAGGGTATGTACAGCTATAGGTACTGGAAGACTAGGGTATGTACAGCTGTAGGTACTGGAAGACTTGGGTATGTACAGCTATAGGTACTGGAAGACTAGGGTATGTACAGCTGTAGGTACTGGAAGACTAGGGTATGTACAGCTGTAGGTACTGGAAGACTAGGGTATGTACAGCTGTCTCTACTGGAAGACTAGGGTATGTACAGCTGTAGGTACTGGAAGACTAGGGTATGTACAGCTGTAGGTACTGGAAGACTTGGGTATGTACAGCTATAGGTACTGGAAGACTAGGGTATGTACAGCTATAGGTACTGGAAGACTAGGGTATGTACAGCTATAGGTACTGGAAGACTAGGGTATGTACAGCTGTAGGTACTGGAAGACTTGGGTATGTACAGCTATAGGTACTGGAAGACTAGGGTATGTACAGCTATAGGTACTGGAAGACTAGGGTATGTACAGCTGTCTCTACTGGAAGACTAGGGTATGTACAGCTGTAGGTACTGGAAGACTAGGGTATGTACAGCTGTAGGTACTGGAAGACTAGGGTATGTACAGCTATAGGTACTGGAAGACTAGGGTATGTACAGCTATAGGTACTGGAAGACTAGGGTATGTACAGCTATAGGTACTGGAAGACTAGGGTATGTACAGCTATAGGTACTGGAAGACTAGGGTATGTACAGCTGTAGGTACTGGAAGACTAGGGTATGTACAGCTGTAAGTACTGGAAGACTAGGGTATGTACAGCTGTAGGTACTTGAATGATAGGGTATGTACAGCTGTAGGTACTGTAAGACTTGGGTATGTACAGCTATAGGTACTGGAAGACTAGGGTATGTACAGCTATAGGTACTAGAAGACTAGGGTATGTACAGCTATAGGTACTGGAAGACTAGGGTATGTACAGCTGTAGGTACTGGAAGACTAGGGTATGTACAGCTATAGGTACTAGAAGACTAGGGTATGTACAGCTGTAGGTACTGGAAGACTAGGGTATGTACAGCTGTCTCTACTGGAAGACTAGGGTATGTACAGCTGTAGGTACTGGAAGACTAGGGTATGTACAGCTGTAGGTACTGGAAGACTAGGGTATGTACAGCTATAGGTACTGGAAGACTAGGGTATGTACAGCTATAGGTACTGGAAGACTAGGGTATGTACAGCTATAGGTACTGGAAGACTAGGGTATGTACAGCTGTAAGGTACTGGAAGACTAGGGTATGTACAGCTGTAGGTACTTGAATGATAGGGTATGTACAGCTGTAGGTACTGGAAGACTTGGGTATGTACAGCTATAGGTACTGGAAGACTAGGGTATGTACAGCTATAGGTACTGGAAGACTAGGGTATGTACAGCTATAGGTACTAGAAGACTAGGGTATGTACAGCTATAGGTACTGGAAGACTAGGGTATGTACAGCTATAGGTACTGGAAGACTAGGGTATGTACAGCTGTAGGTACTGGAAGACTTGGGTATGTACAGCTATAGGTACTGGAAGACTAGGGTATGTACAGCTATAGGTACTGGAAGACTAGGGTATGTACAGCTATAGGTACTGGAAGACTAGGGTATGTACAGCTGTAGGTACTGGAATACTAGGGTATGTACAGCTATAGGTACTGGAAGACTAGGGTATGTACAGCTGTAGGTACTGGAAGACTTGGGTATGTACAGCTATAGGTACTGGAAGACTAGGGTATGTACAGCTGTAGGTACTGGAAGACTAGGGTATGTACAGCTGTAGGTACTGGAAGACTAGGGTATGTACAGCTGTCTCTACTGGAAGACTAGGGTATGTACAGCTGTAGGTACTGGAAGACTAGGGTATGTACAGCTGTAGGTACTGGAAGACTTGGGTATGTACAGCTATAGGTACTGGAAGACTAGGGTATGTACAGCTATAGGTACTGGAAGACTAGGGTATGTACAGCTATAGGTACTGGAAGACTAGGGTATGTACAGCTGTAGGTACTGGAAGACTTGGGTATGTACAGCTATAGGTACTGGAAGACTAGGGTATGTACAGCTATAGGTACTGGAAGACTAGGGTATGTACAGCTGTCTCTACTGGAAGACTAGGGTATGTACAGCTGTAGGTACTGGAAGACTAGGGTATGTACAGCTGTAGGTACTGGAAGACTAGGGTATGTACAGCTATAGGTACTGGAAGACTAGGGTATGTACAGCTATAGGTACTGGAAGACTAGGGTATGTACAGCTATAGGTACTGGAAGACTAGGGTATGTACAGCTATAGGTACTGGAAGACTAGGGTATGTACAGCTGTAGGTACTGGAAGACTAGGGTATGTACAGCTGTAAGTACTGGAAGACTAGGGTATGTACAGCTGTAGGTACTTGAATGATAGGGTATGTACAGCTGTAGGTACTGTAAGACTTGGGTATGTACAGCTATAGGTACTGGAAGACTAGGGTATGTACAGCTGTAGGTACTGGAAGACTAGGGTATGTACAGCTGTAAGTACTGGAAGACTAGGGTATGTACAGCTGTAGGTACTGGAAGACTAGGGTATGTACAGCTATAGGTACTAGAAGACTAGGGTATGTACAGCTGTAGGTACTGGAAGACTAGGGTATGTACAGCTATAGGTACTAGAAGACTAGGGTATGTACAGCTGTAGGTACTGGGAGACTAGCGTATGTACAGCTGTAGGTACTGGAAGACTAGGGTATGTACAGCTATAGGTACTGGAAGACTAGGGTATGTACAGCTATAGGTACTGGAAGACTAGGGTATGTACAGCTGTAGGTACTGGAAGACTAGGGTATGTACAGCTATAGGTACTGGAAGACTAGGGTATGTACAGCTGTAGGTACTGGAAGACTTGGGTATGTACAGCTATAGGTACTGGAAGACTAGGGTATGTACAGCTGTAGGTACTGGAAGACTAGGGTATGTACAGCTGTAGGTACTGGAAGACTAGGGTATGTACAGCTGTCTCTACTGGAAGACTAGGGTATGTACAGCTGTAGGTACTGGAAGACTAGGGTATGTACAGCTGTAGGTACTGGAAGACTAGGGTATGTACAGCTGTCTCTACTGGAAGACTAGGGTATGTACAGCTGTAGGTACTGGAAGACTAGGGTATGTACAGCTGTAGGTACTGGAAGACTAGGGTATGTACAGCTATAGGTACTGGAAGACTAGGGTATGTACAGCTATAGGTACTGGAAGACTAGGGTATGTACAGCTATAGGTACTGGAAGACTAGGGTATGTACAGCTATAGGTACTGGAAGACTAGGGTATGTACAGCTATAGGTACTGGAAGACTAGGGTATGTACAGCTATAGGTACTGGAAGACTAGGGTATGTACAGCTATAGGTACTGGAAGACTAGGGTATGTACAGCTGTAAGTACTGGAAGACTAGGGTATGTACAGCTGTAGGTACTTGAATGATAGGGTATGTACAGCTGTAGGTACTGTAAGACTTGGGTATGTACAGCTATAGGTACTGGAAGACTAGGGTATGTACAGCTGTAGGTACTGGAAGACTAGGGTATGTACAGCTGTAGGTACTGGAAGACTAGGGTATGTACAGCTGTAGGTACTGGAAGACTAGGGTATGTACAGCTATAGGTACTAGAAGACTAGGGTATGTACAGCTGTAGGTACTGGAAGACTAGGGTATGTACAGCTATAGGTACTAGAAGACTAGGGTATGTACAGCTGTAGGTACTGGGAGACTAGCGTATGTACAGCTGTAGGTACTGGAAGACTAGGGTATGTACAGCTATAGGTACTGGAAGACTAGGGTATGTACAGCTATAGGTACTGGAAGACTAGGGTATGTACAGCTGTAGGTACTGGAAGACTAGGGTATGTACAGCTATAGGTACTGGAAGACTAGGGTATGTACAGCTGTAGGTACTGGAAGACTTGGGTATGTACAGCTATAGGTACTGGAAGACTAGGGTATGTACAGCTGTAGGTACTGGAAGACTAGGGTATGTACAGCTGTAGGTACTGGAAGACTAGGGTATGTACAGCTGTCTCTACTGGAAGACTAGGGTATGTACAGCTGTAGGTACTGGAAGACTAGGGTATGTACAGCTGTAGGTACTGGAAGACTAGGGTATGTACAGCTGTCTCTACTGGAAGACTAGGGTATGTACAGCTGTAGGTACTGGAAGACTAGGGTATGTACAGCTGTAGGTACTGGAAGACTAGGGTATGTACAGCTATAGGTACTGGAAGACTAGGGTATGTACAGCTATAGGTACTGGAAGACTAGGGTATGTACAGCTATAGGTACTGGAAGACTAGGGTATGTACAGCTATAGGTACTGGAAGACTAGGGTATGTACAGCTATAGGTACTGGAAGACTAGGGTATGTACAGCTATAGGTACTGGAAGACTAGGGTATGTACAGCTATAGGTACTGGAAGACTAGGGTATGTACAGCTATAGGTACTGGAAGACTAGGGTATGTACAGCTGTAGGTACTAGAAGACTAGGGTATGTACAGCTATAGGTACTGGAAGACTAGGGTATGTACAGCTGTAGGTACTAGAAGACTAGGGTATGTACAGCTATAGGTACTGGAAGACTAGGGTATGTACAGCTATAGGTACTGGAAGACTAGGGTATGTACAGCTATAGGTACTGGAAGACTAGGGTATGTACAGCTATAGGTACTGGAAGACTAGGGTATGTACAGCTGTAGGTACTGGAAGACTAGGGTATGTACAGCTGTAGGTACTGGAAGACTAGGGTATGTACAGCTATAGGTACTGGAAGACTAGGGTATGTACAGCTATAGGTACTGGAAGACTAGGGTATGTACAGCTATAGGTACTGGAAGACTAGGGTATGTACAGCTATAGGTACTGGAAGACTAGGGTATGTACAGCTGTAGGTACTGGAAGACTAGGGTATGTACAGCTATAGGTACTGGAAGACTAGGGTATGTACAGCTATAGGTACTGGAAGACTAGGGTATGTACAGCTATAGGTACTGGAAGACTAGGGTATGTACAGCTGTAGGTACTGGAAGACTAGGGTATGTACAGCTGTAGGTACTGGAAGACTTGGGTATGTACAGCTATAGGTACTGGAAGACTAGGGTATGTACAGCTGTAGGTACTGGAAGACTAGGGTATGTACAGCTGTAAGTACTGGAAGACTAGGGTATGTACAGCTGTAGGTACTGGAAGACTAGGGTATGTACAGCTATAGGTACTAGAAGACTAGGGTATGTACAGCTGTAGGTACTGGAAGACTAGGGTATGTACAGCTATAGGTACTAGAAGACTAGGGTATGTACAGCTGTAGGTACTGGGAGACTAGCGTATGTACAGCTGTAGGTACTGGAAGACTAGGGTATGTACAGCTATAGGTACTGGAAGACTAGGGTATGTACAGCTATAGGTACTGGAAGACTAGGGTATGTACAGCTGTAGGTACTGGAAGACTAGGGTATGTACAGCTATAGGTACTGGAAGACTAGGGTATGTACAGCTGTAGGTACTGGAAGACTTGGGTATGTACAGCTATAGGTACTGGAAGACTAGGGTATGTACAGCTGTAGGTACTGGAAGACTAGGGTATGTACAGCTGTAGGTACTGGAAGACTAGGTATGTACAGCTGTCTCTACTGGAAGACTAGGGTATGTACAGCTGTAGGTACTGGAAGACTAGGGTATGTACAGCTGTAGGTACTGGAAGACTAGGGTATGTACAGCTGTCTCTACTGGAAGACTAGGGTATGTACAGCTGTAGGTACTGGAAGACTAGGGTATGTACAGCTGTAGGTACTGGAAGACTAGGGTATGTACAGCTATAGGTACTGGAAGACTAGGGTATGTACAGCTATAGGTACTGGAAGACTAGGGTATGTACAGCTATAGGTACTGGAAGACTAGGGTATGTACAGCTATAGGTACTGGAAGACTAGGGTATGTACAGCTATAGGTACTGGAAGACTAGGGTATGTACAGCTATAGGTACTGGAAGACTAGGGTATGTACAGCTATAGGTACTGGAAGACTAGGGTATGTACAGCTATAGGTACTGGAAGACTAGGGTATGTACAGCTGTAGGTACTAGAAGACTAGGGTATGTACAGCTATAGGTACTGGAAGACTAGGGTATGTACAGCTGTAGGTACTAGAAGACTAGGGTATGTACAGCTATAGGTACTGGAAGACTAGGGTATGTACAGCTATAGGTACTGGAAGACTAGGGTATGTACAGCTATAGGTACTGGAAGACTAGGGTATGTACAGCTATAGGTACTGGAAGACTAGGGTATGTACAGCTGTAGGTACTGGAAGGCTAGGGTATGTACAGCTGTAGGTACTGGAAGACTAGGGTATGTACAGCTATAGGTACTGGAAGACTAGGGTATGTACAGCTATAGGTACTAGAAGGCTAGGGTATGTACAGCTATAGGTACTGGAAGACTAGGGTATGTACAGCTATAGGTACTGGAAGGCTAGGGTATGTACAGCTGTAGGTACTGGAAGACTAGGGTATGTACAGCTATAGGTACTGGAAGACTAGGGTATGTACAGCTATAGGTACTGGAAGGCTAGGGTATGTACAGCTATAGGTACTGGAAGACTAGGGTATGTACAGCTGTAGGTACTGGAAGACTAGGGTATGTACAGCTGTAGGTACTGGAAGACTTGGGTATGTACAGCTATAGGTACTGGAAGACTAGGGTATGTACAGCTATAGGTACTGGAAGGCTAGGGTATGTACAGCTATAGGTACTGGAAGACTAGGGTATGTACAGCTGTAGGTACTGGAAGACTAGGGTATGTACAGCTATAGGTACTGGAAGACTAGGGTATGTACAGCTATAGGTACTGGAAGACTAGGGTATGTACAGCTATAGGTACTGGAAGACTAGGGTATGTACAGCTATAGGTACTGGAAGACTAGGGTATGTACAGCTGTAGGTACTGGAAGACTAGGGTATGTACAGCTATAGGTACTGGAAGACTAGGGTATGTACAGCTGTAGGTACTGGAAGACTAGGGTATGTACAGCTGTAGGTACTGGAAGACTAGGGTATGTACAGCTGTAGGTACTGGAAGACTAGGGTATGTACAGCTATAGGTACTGGAAGACTAGGGTATGTACAGCTATAGGTACTGGAAGACTAGGGTATGTACAGCTGTAGGTACTGGAAGACTAGGGTATGTACAGCTATAGGTACTGGAAGACTAGGGTATGTACAGCTATAGGTACTGGAAGACTAGGGTATGTACAGCTGTAGGTACTGGAAGACTAGGGTATGTACAGCTATAGGTACTGGAAGACTTGGGTATGTACAGCTATAGGTACTGGAAGACTAGGGTATGTACAGCTGTAGGTACTAGAAGACTAGGGTATGTACAGCTATAGGTACTGGAAGACTAGGGTATGTACAGCTGTAGGTACTGGAAGACTAGGGTATGTACAGCTATAGGTACTGGAAGACTAGGGTATGTACAGCTATAGGTACTGGAAGACTTGGGTATGTACAGCTGTAGGTACTGGAAGGCTAGGGTATGTACAGCTATAGGTACTGGAAGACTAGGGTATGTACAGCTGTAGGTACTAGAAGACTAGGGTATGTACAGCTATAGGTACTGGAAGACTAGGGTATGTACAGCTGTAGGTACTGGAAGACTAGGGTATGTACAGCTATAGGTACTGGAAGACTAGGGTATGTACAGCTATAGGTACTGGAAGACTTGGGTATGTACAGCTGTCTCTACTGGAAGGCTAGGGTATGTACAGCTGTAGGTACTGGAAGACTAGGGTATGTACAGCTGTAGGTACTAGAAGGCTAGGGTATGTACAGCTATAGGTACTGGAAGACTAGGGTATGTACAGCTCTGGGTACTGGAAGACTAGGGTATGTACAGCTGTCTCTACTGGAAGACTTGGGTATGTACAGCTATAGGTACTGGAAGACTAGGGTATGTACAGCTATAGGTACTGGAAGACTAGGGTATGTACAGCTATAGGTACTGGAAGACTAGGGTATGTACAGCTGTAGGTACTGGAAGACTAGGGTATGTACAGCTGTAGGTACTGGAAGACTAGGGTATGTACAGCTATAGGTACTGGAAGACTAGGGTATGTACAGCTATAGGTACTGGAAGACTAGGGTATGTACAGCTATAGGTACTGGAAGACTAGGGTATGTACAGCTGTAGGTACTGGAAGACTAGGGTATGTACAGCTGTCTCTACTGGAAGACTAGGGTATGTACAGCTGTCTCTACTGGAAGACTTGGGTATGTACAGCTATAGGTACTGGAAGACTAGGGTATGTACAGCTATAGGTACTGGAAGACTAGGGTATGTACAGCTATAGGTACTGGAAGACTAGGGTATGTACAGCTGTAGGTACTGGAAGACTAGGGTATGTACAGCTGTAGGTATTGGAAGACTAGGGTATGTACAGCTATTGGTACTGGAAGACTAGGGTATGTACAGCTATAGGTACTGGAAGACTAGGGTATGTACAGCTATAGGTACTGGAAGACTAGGGTATGTACAGCTGTAGGTACTGGAAGACTAGGGTATGTACAGCTGTCTCTACTGGAAGACTAGGGTATGTACAGCTATAGGTACTGGAAGACTAGGGTATGTACAGCTATAGGTACTGGAAGACTAGGGTATGTACAGCTGTAGGTACTGGAAGACTAGGGTATGTACAGCTATAGGTACTGGAAGACTAGGGTATGTACAGCTGTAGGTACTAGAAGACTTGGGTATGTACAGCTGTCTCTACTGGAAGGCTAGGGTATGTACAGCTATAGGTACTAGAAGGCTAGGGTATGTACAGCTGTAGGTACTGGAAGACTAGGGTATGTACAGCTATAGGTACTAGAAGACTAGGGTATGTACAGCTATAGGTACTGGAAGACTAGGGTATGTACAGCTATAGGTACTGGAAGACTAGGGTATGTACAGCTGTAGGTACTGGAAGACCAGGGTATGTACAGCTGTAGGTACTGGAAGACTAGGGTATGTACAGCTATAGGTACTGGAAGACTAGGTTATGTACAGCTGTCTCTACTGGAAGACTAGGGTATGTACAGCTGTAGGTACTGGAAGACTAGGGTATGTACAGCTGTAGGTACTGGAAGACTAGGGTATGTACAGCTATAGGTACTGGAAGACTAGGGTATGTACAGCTGTAGGTACTAGAAGACTAGGGTATGTACAACTATAGGTACTGGAAGACTAGGGTATGTACAGCTGTAGGTACTGGAAGACTAGGGTATGTACAGCTATAGGTACTGGAAGACTAGGGTATGTACAGCTATAGGTACTGGAAGACTAGGGTATGTACAGCTGTAGGTACTGGAAGACTAGGGTATGTACAGCTATAGGTACTGGAAGACTAGGGTATGTACAGCTGTAGGTACTAGAAGACTTGGGTATGTACAGCTGTCTCTACTGGAAGGCTAGGGTATGTACAGCTATAGGTACTAGAAGGCTAGGGTATGTACAGCTGTAGGTACTGGAAGACTAGGGTATGTACAGCTATAGGTACTAGAAGACTAGGGTATGTACAGCTATAGGTACTGGAAGACTAGGGTATGTACAGCTATAGGTACTGGAAGACTAGGGTATGTACAGCTGTAGGTACTGGAAGACCAGGGTATGTACAGCTGTAGGTACTGGAAGACTAGGGTATGTACAGCTATAGGTACTGGAAGACTAGGTTATGTACAGCTGTCTCTACTGGAAGACTAGGGTATGTACAGCTGTAGGTACTGGAAGACTAGGGTATGTACAGCTGTAGGTACTGGAAGACTAGGGTATGTACAGCTATAGGTACTGGACGACTAGGGTATGTACAGCTGTAGGTACTAGAAGACTAGGGTATGTACAGCTATAGGTACTGGAAGACTAGGGTATGTACAGCTGTAGGTACTGGAAGACTAGGGTATGTACAGCTATAGGTACTGGAAGACTAGGGTATGTACAGCTATAGGTACTGGAAGACTAGGGTATGTACAGCTATAGGTACTGGAAGGCTAGGGTATGTACAGCTATAGGTACTGGAAGACTAGGGTATGTACAGCTGTAGGTACTGGAAGACTAGGGTATGTACAGCTGTAGGTACTGGAAGACTAGGGTATGTACAGCTATAGGTACTGGAAGACTTGGGTATGTACAGCTATAGGTACTGGAAGACTAGGGTATGTACAGCTATAGGTACTGGAAGGATAGGGTATGTACAGCTATAGGTACTGGAAGACTATGGTATGTACAGCTGTAGGTACTGGAAGACTAGGGTATGTACAGCTATAGGTACTGGAAGGCTAGGGTATGTACAGCTATAGGTACTGGAAGACTAGGGTATGTACAGCTATAGGTACTGGAAGGCTAGGGTATGTACAGCTGTAGGTACTGGAAGACTAGGGTATGTACAGCTATAGGTACTGGAAGGCTAGGGTATGTACAGCTGTAGGTACTGGAAGACTAGGGTATGTACAGCTATAGGTACTGGAAGACTAGGGTATGTACAGCTATAGGTACTGGAAGACTAGGGTATGTACATGTACAACTGTAGGTACTGGAAGACTAGGGTATGTACAGCTATAGGTACTGGAAGAATAGGGTATGTACAGCTATAGGTACTGGAAGACTAGGGTATGTACAGCTATAGGTACTGGAAGACTAGGGTATGTACAGCTATAGGTACTGGAAGACTAGGGTATGTACAGCTGTAGGTACTAGAAGACTTGGGTATGTACAGCTGTCTCTACTGGAAGGCTAGGGTATGTACAGCTATAGGTACTAGAAGGCTAGGGTATGTACAGCTGTAGGTACTGGAAGACTAGGGTATGTACAGCTATAGGTACTAGAAGACTAGGGTATGTACAGCTATAGGTACTGGAAGACTAGGGTATGTACAGCTATAGGTACTGGAAGACTAGGGTATGTACAGCTGTAGGTACTGGAAGACAGGGTATGTACAGCTGTAGGTACTGGAAGACTAGGGTATGTACAGCTATAGGTACTGGAAGACTAGGTTATGTACAGCTGTCTCTACTGGAAGACTAGGGTATGTACAGCTGTAGGTACTGGAAGACTAGGGTATGTACAGCTGTAGGTACTGGAAGACTAGGGTATGTACAGCTATAGGTACTGGAAGACTAGGGTATGTACAGCTGTAGGTACTAGAAGACTAGGGTATGTACAACTATAGGTACTGGAAGACTAGGGTATGTACAGCTGTAGGTACTGGAAGACTAGGGTATGTACAGCTATAGGTACTGGAAGACTAGGGTATGTACAGCTATAGGTACCGGAAGACTAGGGTATGTACAGCTGTAGGTACTGGAAGACTAGGGTATGTACAGCTATAGGTACTGGAAGACTAGGGTATGTACAGCTGTAGGTACTAGAAGACTTGGGTATGTACAGCTGTCTCTACTGGAAGACTAGGGTATGTACAGCTATAGGTACTAGAAGACTAGGTATGTACAGCTGTAGGTACTGGAAGACTAGGGTATGTACAGCTATAGGTACTAGAAGACTAGGGTATGTACAGCTATAGGTACTGGAAGACTAGGGTATGTACAGCTATAGGTACTGGAAGACTAGGGTATGTACAGCTGTAGGTACTGGAAGACCAGGGTATGTACAGCTGTAGGTACTGGAAGACTAGGGTATGTACAGCTATAGGTACTGGAAGACTAGGTTATGTACAGCTGTCTCTACTGGAAGACTAGGGTATGTACAGCTGTAGGTACTGGAAGACTAGGGTATGTACAGCTGTAGGTACTGGAAGACTAGGGTATGTACAGCTATAGGTACTGGAAGACTAGGGTATGTACAGCTGTAGGTACTAGAAGACTAGGGTATGTACAGCTATAGGTACTGGAAGACTAGGGTATGTACAGCTGTAGGTACTGGAAGACTAGGGTATGTACAGCTATAGGTACTGGAAGACTAGGGTATGTACAGCTATAGGTACTGGAAGACTAGGGTATGTACAGCTATAGGTACTGGAAGGCTAGGGTATGTACAGCTATAGGTACTGGAAGACTAGGGTATGTACAGCTGTAGGTACTGGAAGACTAGGGTATGTACAGCTGTAGGTACTGGAAGACTAGGGTATGTACAGCTATAGGTACTGGAAGACTTGGGTATGTACAGCTATAGGTACTGGAAGACTAGGGTATGTACAGCTATAGGTACTGGAAGGATAGGGTATGTACAGCTATAGGTACTGGAAGACTATGGTATGTACAGCTGTAGGTACTGGAAGACTAGGGTATGTACAGCTATAGGTACTGGAAGGCTAGGTATGTACAGCTATAGGTACTGGAAGACTAGGGTATGTACAGCTATAGGTACTGGAAGGCTAGGGTATGTACAGCTGTAGGTACTGGAAGACTAGGGTATGTACAGCTATAGGTACTGGAAGGCTAGGGTATGTACAGCTGTAGGTACTGGAAGACTAGGGTATGTACAGCTATAGGTACTGGAAGACTAGGGTATGTACAGCTATAGGTACTGGAAGACTTGGGTATGTACAGCTGTAGGTACTGGAAGACTAGGGTATGTATAGCTATAGGTACTGGAAGACTTGGGTATGTACAACTGTAGGTACTGGAAGACTAGGGTATGTACAGCTATAGGTACTGGAAGAATAGGGTATGTACAGCTATAGGTACTGGAAGACTAGGGTATGTACAGCTATAGGTACTGGAAGACTAGGGTATGTACAGCTGTAGGTACTGGAAGACTAGGGTATGTACAGCTATAGGTACTGGAAGACTAGGGTATGTACAGCTGTAGGTACTGGAAGACTAGGGTATGTACAGCTATAGGTACTGGAAGACTAGGGTATGTACAGCTATAGGTACTGGAAGACTAGGGTATGTACAGCTGTAGGTACTGGAAGACTAGGGTATGTACAGCTATAGGTACTGGAAGACTAGGGTATGTACAGCTGTCTCTACTGGAAGACTTGGGTATGTACAGCTATAGGTACTGGAAGACTAGGGTATGTACAGCTGTAGGTACTGGAAGGCTAGGGTATGTACAGCTATAGGTACTGGAAGACTAGGGTATGTACAGCTGTAGGTACTGGAAGACTAGGGTATGTACAGCTATAGGTACTGGAAGACTAGGGTATGTACAGCTGTAGGTACTGGAAGACTAGGGTATGTACAGCTATAGGTACTGGAAGACTAGGGTATGTACAGCTGTAGGTACTGGAAGACTAGGGTATGTACAGCTATAGGTACTGGAAGACTTGGGTATGTACAGCTATAGGTACTGGAAGACTAGGGTATGTACAGCTATAGGTACTGGAAGGCTAGGGTATGTACAGCTATAGGTACTAGAAGACTAGGGTATGTACAGCTGTAGGTACTGGAAGACTAGGGTATGTACAGCTATAGGTACTGGAAGACTAGGGTATGTACAGCTATAGGTACTGGAAGACTAGGGTATGTACAGCTGTAGGTACTGGAAGACTAGGGTATGTACAGCTATAGGTACTGGAAGACTAGGGTATGTACAGCTGTCTCTACTGGAAGACTTGGGTATGTACAGCTATAGGTACTGGAAGACTAGGGTATGTACAGCTATAGGTACTGGAAGACTAGGGTATGTACAGCTGTAGGTACTAGAAGACTAGGGTATGTACAGCTATAGGTACTGGAAGACTAGGGTATGTACAGCTCTAGGTACTGGAAGACTAGGGTATGTACAGCTATAGGTACTGGAAGACTAGGGTATGTACAGCTATAGGTACTGGAAGACTAGGGTATGTACAGCTATAGGTACTGGAAGACTAGGTATGTACAGCTATAGGTACTGGAAGACTAGGGTATGTACAGCTGTAGGTACTGGAAGACTAGGGTATGTACAGCTGTCTCTACTGGAAGACTAGGGTATGTACAGCTATAGGTACTGGAAGACTAGGGTATGTACAGCTATAGGTACTGGAAGACTTGGGTATGTACAGCTATAGGTACTGGAAGACTAGGGTATGTACAGCTATAGGTACTGGAAGACTAGGGTATGTACAGCTATAGGTACTGGAAGACTTGGGTATGTACAGCTATAGGTACTGGAAGACTAGGGTATGTACAGCTGTAGGTACTGGAAGACTAGGGTATGTACAGCTATAGGTACTGGAAGACTAGGGTATGTACAGCTCTGGGTACTGGAAGACTAGGCTATGTACAGCTGTAGGTACTAGAAGACTAGGGTATGTACAGCTATAGGTACTGGAAGACTAGGGTATGTACAGCTGTAGGTACCGGAAGACTAGGGTATGTACAGCTATAGGTACTGGAAGACTTGGGTATGTACAGCTATAGGTGCTAGAAGACTAGGGTATGTACAGCTGTAGGTACTGGAAGACTAGGGTATGTACAGCTGTGGGTACTGGAAGACTAGGGTATGTACAGCTATAGGTACTAGAAGACTAGGGTATGTACAGCTGTAGGTACTGGAAGACTAGGGTATGTACAGCTGTAGGTACTGGAAGACTAGGGTATGTACAGCTATAGGTACTGGAAGACTAGGGTATGTACAGCTATAGGTACTGGAAGACTTGGGTATGTACAGCTATAGGTACTGGAAGACTAGGGTATGTACAGCTGTAGGTACTGGAAGACTAGGGTATGTACAGCTATAGGTACTGGAAGACTAGGGTATGTACAGCTATAGGTACTGGAAGACTAGGGTATGTACAGCTGTAGGTACTGGAAGACTAGGGTATGTACAGCTATAGGTACTGGAAGACTAGGGTATGTACAGCTGTCTCTACTGGAAGACTTGGGTATGTACAGCTATAGGTACTGGAAGACTAGGGTATGTACAGCTGTAGGTACTGGAAGGCTAGGGTATGTACAGCTATAGGTACTGGAAGACTAGGGTATGTACAGCTGTAGGTACTGGGAGACTAGGGTATGTACAGCTATAGGTACTGGAAGACTAGGGTATGTACAGCTGTAGGTACTGGAAGACTAGGGTATGTACAGCTATAGGTACTGGAAGACTAGGGTATGTACAGCTGTAGGTACTGGAAGACTAGGGTATGTACAGCTATAGGTACTGGAAGACTTGGGTATGTACAGCTATAGGTACTGGAAGACTAGGGTATGTACAGCTATAGGTACTGGAAGGCTAGGGTATGTACAGCTATAGGTACTAGAAGACTAGGGTATGTACAGCTGTAGGTACTGGAAGACTAGGGTATGTACAGCTATAGGTACTGGAAGACTAGGGTATGTACAGCTATAGGTACTGGAAGACTAGGGTATGTACAGCTGTAGGTACTGGAAGACTAGGGTATGTACAGCTATAGGTACTGGAAGACTAGGGTATGTACAGCTGTCTCTACTGGAAGACTTGGGTATGTACAGCTATAGGTACTGGAAGACTAGGGTATGTACAGCTATAGGTACTGGAAGACTAGGGTATGTACAGCTGTAGGTACTAGAAGACTAGGGTATGTACAGCTATAGGTACTGGAAGACTAGGGTATGTACAGCTCTAGGTACTGGAAGACTAGGGTATGTACAGCTATAGGTACTGGAAGACTAGGGTATGTACAGCTATAGGTACTGGAAGACTAGGGTATGTACAGCTATAGGTACTGGAAGACTAGGGTATGTACAGCTATAGGTACTGGAAGACTAGGGTATGTACAGCTGTAGGTACTGGAAGACTAGGGTATGTACAGCTGTCTCTACTGGAAGACTAGGGTATGTACAGCTATAGGTACTGGAAGACTAGGGTATGTACAGCTATAGGTACTGGAAGACTTGGGTATGTACAGCTATAGGTACTGGAAGACTAGGGTATGTACAGCTATAGGTACTGGAAGACTAGGGTATGTACAGCTATAGGTACTGGAAGACTTGGGTATGTACAGCTATAGGTACTGGAAGACTAGGGTATGTACAGCTGTAGGTACTGGAAGACTAGGGTATGTACAGCTATAGGTACTGGAAGACTAGGGTATGTACAGCTCTGGGTACTGGAAGACTAGGGTATGTACAGCTATAGGTACTGGAAGACTAGGGTATGTACAGCTATAGGTACTGGAAGACTAGGGTATGTACAGCTATAGGTACTGGAAGACTAGGGTATGTACAGCTATAGGTACTGGAAGACTTGGGTATGTACAGCTATAGGTACTAGAAGACTAGGGTATGTACAGCTGTAGGTACTGGAAGACTAGGGTATGTACAGCTGTAGGTACTGGAAGACTAGGGTATGTACAGCTATAGGTACTGGAAGACTAGGGTATGTACAGCTATAGGTACTGGAAGACTTGGGTATGTACAGCTATAGGTACTGGAAGACTAGGGTATGTACAGCTGTAGGTACTGGAAGACTAGGTATGTACAGCTATAGGTACTGGAAGACTTGGGTATGTACAGCTATAGGTACTGGAAGACTAGGGTATGTACAGCTGTAGGTACTGGAAGACTAGGGTATGTACAGCTGTAGGTACTGGAAGACTAGGGTATGTACAGCTGTAGGTACTGGAAGACTAGGGTATGTACAGCTCTGGGTACTGGAAGACTAGGGTATGTACAGCTATAGGTACTGGAAGACTAGGGTATGTACAGCTATAGGTACTGGAAGACTAGGGTATGTACAGCTGTAGGTACTGGAAGACTAGGGTATGTACAGCTGTAGGTACTAGAAGACTAGGGTATGTACAGCTGTAGGTACTGGAAGACTAGGGTATGTACAGCTGTAGGTACTAGAAGACTAGGGTATGTACAGCTGTAGGTACTGGAAGACTAGGGTATGTACAGCTATAGGTACTGGAAGACTAGGGTATGTACAGCTATAGGTACTGGAAGACTAGGGTATGTACAGCTGTAGGTACTAGAAGACTAGGGTATGTACAGCTGTAGGTACTAGAAGACTAGGGTATGTACAGCTGTAGGTACTGGAAGACTAGGGTATGTACAGCTATAGGTACTGGAAGACTAGGGTATGTACAGCTGTAGGTACTGGAAGACTAGGGTATGTACAGAAGTACTGGAAGACTAGGGTATGTACAGCTATAGGTACTAGAAGACTAGGGTATGTACAGCTGTAGGTACTGGAAGACTAGGGTATGTACAGCTATAGGTACTGGAAGACTAGGGTATGTACAGCTGTAGGTACTGGAAGACTAGGGTATGTACAGCTGTAGGTACTGGAAGACTAGGGTATGTACAGCTATAGGTACTGGAAGACTAGGGTATGTACAGCTATAGGTACTGGAAGACTAGGGTATGTACAGCTATAGGTACTGGAAGACTAGGGTATGTACAGCTGTAGGTACTGGAAGACTAGGGTATGTACAGCTGTAGGTACTGGAAGACTAGGGTATGTACAGCTATAGGTACTGGAAGACTAGGGTATGTACAGCTGTAGGTACTAGAAGACTAGGGTATGTACAGCTGTAGGTACTGGAAGACTAGGGTATGTACAGCTGTAGGTACTGGAAGACTAGGGTATGTACAGCTGTAGGTACTGGAAGACTTGGGTATGTACAGCTATAGGTACTGGAAGACTAGGGTATGTACAGCTGTAGGTACTGGAAGACTAGGGTATGTACACCTGTAGGTACTGGAAGACTAGGGTATGTACAGCTGTAGGTACTGGAAGACTAGGGTATGTACAGCTGTCTCTACTGGAAGACTAGGGTATGTACAGCTATAGGTACTGTATTCTACTCTATTCTACTGCACTGTGCTGTACTGTACTGTACTCTATTCTACTGAACTTTACTCTACTGTACTGCACTGTACTCTATTCTACTGCACTGTACTCTATTCTACTGCACTGTCCTGTACTGTACTCTACTCTATTCTACTGCACTGTGCTGTGCTCTACTGTACTGTAATCTACTCTACTGTACTCTACTCTACTGTAATGTGCTCTACTGTACTGTACTGTACTGTACTCTACTCTACTCTACTCTACTGTATTGACATCTACTGTACTCTTCTGTACTCTATTCTACTCTACTGTACTGTACTCCACTCTACTGTACACTCCTCTGCTGAACTCTACTCTACTGAGGTAGAGGAGATTAGAGGATATGAGATTAGAGTAGAAGGGAGTAGAGGAGGGTAGAGGAGGGTAGTGGAGAGGAGAGGAGAAGAGGAGAGGAGGGTAGAGGAGAGGAGAAGAGGAGGGTAGAGGAGAGGAGAGGAGAGGAGAGGAGAGGAGAGGTGGGTATAGGAGAGGAGGGTAGAGGAGAGGAGGGTAGAGTAGAGGAGGGTAGAGGAGAGGAGAGGAGAGGAGAGGAGAGGAGGGTAGCGGAGATGAGAGGAGGGTAGAGGAGAGGAGGGTAGAGGAGAGGAGGGTAGAGTAGGGGATGGTAGAGGAGAGGAGGGTAGGGGAGAGGAGGATTGAGGAGAGGAAAGTAGAGGAGATGAGAGGAGAGGAGAGGAGAGGAGAGGAGAGGAAAGGGGAGCAGAGGAGAGGAAGGTAGAGGAGAGGAAGGTAGAGGAGATGAGAGGAGGGTAGAGGAGAGGAGGGTAGGGGAGAGGAGAGGAGAGGAAGGTAGAGTAGAGGAGGGTAGACGAGAGGAGAGAAGAGGAGAGGAGGGTAGAGGAGAGGAGGGTAGAGGAGAGGAGGGTAGAGGAGATGAGGGTAGAGGAGAGTAGGGGAGAGGAGGGGACAGGAGAGGAGAGGGGGGTAGAGGAGAGGAGAGGAGAGGAGGGTAGAGTACAGGAGGTTAGAAGAGAGGAGGGTAGAGGAGAGGAGAGGAGGATAGAGTAAAGGAGGGTCGAGGAAAGGAGAGGAGGGTAGAGGGGAGGTGAAGAGAGGAGAGGAGGGTAGAGTAGGGGATGGTAGAGGAGAGGAGGGTAGGGGGAGAGGAGGATTGAGGAGAGGAAAGTAGAGGAGATGAGAGGAGAGGAGAGGAGAGGAGAGGAGAGGAAAGGGGAGCAGAGGAGAGGAAGGTAGAGGAGAGGAAGGTAGAGGAGATGAGAGGAGGGTAGAGGAGAGGAGGGTAGGGGGGAGAGGAGAGGAGAGGAAGGTAGAGTAGAGGAGGGTAGGAGAGGAGAGAAGAGGAGAGGAGGGTAGAGGAGAGGAGGGTAGAGGAGAGGAGGGTAGAGGAGATGAGGGTAGAGGAGAGTAGGGGAGAGGAGGGTACAGGAGAGGAGAGGGGGGTAGAGGAGAGGAGAGGAGAGGAGGGTAGAGTACAGGAGGTTAGAAGAGAGGAGGGTAGAGGAGAGGAGAGGAGGATAGAGTAAAGGAGGGTCGAGGAAAGGAGAGGAGGGTAGAGGGGAGGTGAAGAGAGGAGAGGAGGGTAGAGGAGAGGAGAGGAGGGTAGAGGAGAGGAGGGTAGAGGAGGAGAGGAGGGTAGAGGAGAGGAGGGTAGAGGAGAGGAGAGGAGGGTAGAGGAGAGGAGGGGAGAGGAGAGGAGGGTAGAGGAGAGGAGAGGAGGGTAGAGAAGAGGAGAGTAGAGGAGAGGAGGGTAGAGGAGAGGAGAAGAGAGGAGGGTAGAGGAGAGGAGAGGATGGTAGAGGAGAGGAGGGTAGAGGAGAGGAGAGGAGGGTACAGGAGAGGAGGGTAGAGGAGAGGAGGGTAGAGGAGAGGAGGGTAGAGATGAGGAGGGTAGAGGAGAGGAGGGTAGAGGAGAGGAGGGTAGAGGAGAGGAGGGTAGAGGAGAGGAGAGGAGGGTAGAGGAGAGGAGGGTAGAGGAGAGGAGGGTAGAGGAGAGGAGAGGAGGGTAGAGGAGAGGAGGGAATAGGAGAGGAGGGTAGAGGAGAGGAGAGGAGGGTAGAGGAGAGGAGAGGAGGGTAGAGGAGAGGAGGGAATAGGAGAGGAGAGGAGGGTAGAGGAGAGGAGGGTAGAGGAGGGTAGAGGAGAGGAGAGGAGGGTAGAGGAGAGGAGAGGAGGGTAGAGGAGAGGAGGGTAGAGGAGAGGAGGGTAGAGGAGAGGAGAGGAGGGTAGAGGAGAGGAGGGCAGAGGAGAGGAGAGGTGGGTAGAGGAGAGGAGGGTAGAGGAGAGGAGAGGTGGGTAGAGGAGAGGTGAGGTGGGTAGAGGAGAGGAGAGGAGAGGTGAAGAGAGGAGAGGAGAGGAGGGTAGAGGAGTAGAGCTAACTATCTCCCTCCTGCTCTCTCCTAGACAGTAGAGCTAACTATCTCCCTCCTGTTCTGTAATAGACAGTAGAGCTGACTATCTCCCTCCTGTTCTGTAATAGACAGTAGAGCTGACTATCTCCCTCCTGTTCTGTAATAGACAGTAGAGCTGACTATCTCCCTCCTGTTCTGTAATAGACAGTAGAGCTGACTATCTCCCTCCTGCTCTCTCCTAGACAGTAGAGCAAACTATCTCCCTCCTGTTCTGTAATAGACAGTAGAGCTGACTATCTCCCTCCTGTTCTGTAATAGACAGTAGAGCAAACTATCTCCCTCCTGTTCTGTAATAGACAGTAGAGCTGACTATCTCCCTCCTGTTCTGTAATAGACAGTAGAGCTGACTATCTCCCTCCTGTTCTGTAATAGACAGTAGAGCTGACTATCTCCCTCCTGTTCTGTAATAGACAGTAGAGCTAACTATCTCCCTCCTGTTCTGTAATAGACAGTTGAGCTAACTATCTCCCTCCTGTTCTGTAATAGACAGTAGAGCTGACGATCTCCCTCCTGTTCTGTAATAGACAGTAGAGCTGACGATCTCCCTCCTGTTCTGTAATAGACAGTAGAGCTGACGATCTCCCTCCTGTTCTGTAATAGACAGTAGAGCAAACTATCTCCCTCCTGTTCTGTAATAGACAGTAGAGCTGACTATCTCCCTCCTGTTCTGTAATAGACAGTAGAGCTGACTATCTCCCTCCTGTTCTGTAATAGACAGTAGAGCTGACTATCTCCCTCCTGTTCTGTAATAGACAGTAGAGCTGACTATCTCCCTCCTGTTCTGTAATAGACAGTAGAGCAGACTATCTCCCTCCTGTTCTGTAATAGACAGTAGAGCTAACTATCTCCCTCCTGTTCTGTAATAGACAGTAGAGCTAACTATCTCCCTCCTGTTCTGTAATAGACAGTTGAGCTAACTATCTCCCTCCTGTTCTGTAATAGACAGTAGAGCTGACGATCTCCCTCCTGTTCTGTAATAGACAGTAGAGCTGACGATCTCCCTCCTGTTCTGTAATAGACAGTAGAGCTGACTATCTCCCTCCTGTTCTGTAATAGACAGTAGAGCAAACTATCTCCCTCCTGTTCTGTAATAGACAGTAGAGCTGACTATCTCCCTCCTGTTCTGTAATAGACAGTAGAGCTGACTATCTCCCTCCTGTTCTGTAATAGACAGTAGAGCTGACTATCTCCCTCCTGTTCTGTAATAGACAGTAGAGCTGACTATCTCCCTCCTGTTCTGTAATAGACAGTAGAGCAGACTATCTCCCTCCTGTTCTGTAATAGACAGTAGAGCTAACTATCTCCCTCCTGTTCTGTAATAGACAGTAGAGCTAACTATCTCCCTCCTGTCTTTCTAGTCTTTCAATTAGGCAGACAGCTGAGTTGAGGTCAAATATGGTCCTGGAAAACTGTCTCTCTAAAGGGGCACAATCTTAGATTCAAACAGTGCACTCTCAGACTAGAGCTTTCAAATCAAAGTTAAGATTGATGATAACAACTGAAAGACCTCAACTCAAAGCTATGATCGAAGATAACACCTGAAAAACGTAAAATCAAAGCTCTGATGTATGATCAGATCCGAAATACCTCAAAGCTATATGATCTGTGATAACACCTGAAGAGGTTGTTTTTGGGTGACCAGGTGCACACCGTCCATTTTGGGAAGCCAGATTTTCTCTTGTTTGACTTCCGTCCAGTGTATTCAGTATTTGGCAGGTTAAACAATTATATTGAAATGACCAAACAAGCCTTTATTGCAGGCTATATCATGGATTACCTATTCATCAGGCTATATCATGGATTACCTATTCATCAGGCTATATAATGGATTACCTATTCATCAGGCTATATAATGGATTACCTATTCATCAGGCTATATAATGAATTACCTATTCATCAGGCTATATAATGGATTACCTATTCATTAGGCTATATAATGGATTACCTATTCATCAGGCTATATCATGGATTACCTATTCATCAGGCTATATCATGGATTAACTATTCATCAGGCTATATCATGGATTACCTATTCATCAGGCTATATCATGGATTAGCTATTCATCAGGCTATATAATGGATTACCTATTCATCAGGCTATATAATGGATTACCTATTCATCAGGCTATATAATGAATTACCTATTCATCAGGCTATATAATGGATTACCTATTCATTAGGCTATATAATGGATTACCTATTCATCAGGCTATATCATGGATTACCTATTCATCAGGCTATATCATGGATTAACTATTCATCAGGCTATATCATGGATTACCTATTCATCAGGCTATATCATGGATTAGCTATTCATCAGGCTATATAATGGATTACCTATTCATTAGGCTATATAATGGATTACCTATTCATCAGGCTATATCATGGATTACCTATTCATCAGGCTATATCGTGGATTACCTATTCATTAGGCTATATAATGGATTACCTATTCATTAGGCTATATAATGGATTACCTATTCATTAGGCTATAAAATGGATTACCTATTCCTCAGGCTATATAATGGATTACCTATTCATTAGGCTATATAATGGATTACCTATTCATTAGGCTATATAATGGATGACCTATTCCTCAGGCTATATAATGGATTACCTATTCCTCAGGCTATATAATGCATTACCTATTCATCAGGCTATATAATGGATGACCTATTCCTCAGGCTATATAATGCATTACCTATTCATTAGGCTATATAATGGATTACCTATTCCTCAGGCTATATAATGCATTACCTATTCATTAGGCTATATAATGGATTACCTATTCATTAGGCTATATAATGGATTACCTATTCATTAGGCTATATAATGGATTACCTATTCATTAGGCTATATAATGGATTACCTATTCATCAGGCTATATAATGGATTACCTATTCATTAGGCTATATAATGGATTACCTATTCATTAGGCTATATAATGGATGACCTATTCCTCAGGCTATATAATGGATGACCTATTCCTCAGGCTATATAATGCATTACCTATTCATTAGGCTATATAATGGATTACCTATTCCTCAGGCTATATAATGCATTACCTATTCATTAGGCTATATAATGGATTACCTATTCATTAGGCTATATAATGGATTACCTATTCATTAGGCTATATAATGGATTACCTATTCATTAGGCTATATAATGGATTACCTATTCATTAGGCTATATAATGGATTACCTATTCATTAGGCTATATAATGGATTACCTATTCCTCAGGCTATATAATGGATGACCTATTCCTCAGGCTATATAATGCATTACCTATTCATTAGGCTATATAATGGATTACCTATTCCTCAGGCTATATAATGCATTACCTATTCATTAGGCTATATAATGGATTACCTATTCATTAGGCTATATAATGGATTACCTATTCATTAGGCTATATAATGGATTACCTATTCATCAGGCTATATAATGGATTACCTATTCATTAGGCTATATAATGGATTACCTATTCATTAGGCTATATATCGGATTACCTATTCCTCAGGCTATATAATGGATGACCTATTCCTCAGGCTATATAATGCATTACCTATTCATTAGGCTATATAATGGATTACCTATTCCTCAGGCTATATAATGCATTACCTATTCATTAGGCTATATAATGGATTACCTATTCCTCAGGCTATATAATGGATTACCTATTCATTAGGCTATATAATGGATTACCTATTCATTAGGCTATATAATGGATTACCTATTCATTAGGCTATATAATGGATTACCTATTCCTCAGGCTATATAATGGATTACCTATTCCTCAGGCTATATAATGGATTACCTATTCATTAGGCTATATAATGGATTACCTATTCATTAGGCTATATAATGGATTACCTATTCATTAGGCTATATAATGGATTACCTATTCCTCAGGCTATATAATGGATTACCTATTCATCAGGCTATATAATGGATTACCTATTCCTCATGTTATATAATGGATTACCTATTCATCAGGCTATATAATGGATTACCTATTCATCAGGTTATATAATGGATTACCTATTCATCAGGCTATATAATGGATTACCTATTCCTCAGGCTATATAATGGATGACCTATTCCTCAGGCTATATAATGGATTACCTATTCCTCAGGCTATATAATGGATGACCTATTCCTCAGGCTATATAATGGATTACCTATTCATCAGGCTATATAATGGATTACCTATTCATTAGGCTATATAATGGATTACCTATTCATTAGGCTATATAATGGATGACCTATTCATCAGGCTATATAATGGATGACCTATTCATCAGGCTATATAATGGATGACCTATTCCTCAGGCTATATAATGGATTAACTATTCCTCAGGCTATATAATGGATTACCTATTCCTCATGTTACGTCATAGTCCTAATCTGCCGTATAAAACCTGCCTGCTGCTCTCCACAAAGAACGATCGATAATCTCCAAAATTATAGCTGCATAAACCTGGCTTTGCAATGCATTTTATCAAACAGGTCCAACCTCAGCAATGGCAGAAGCATGAGCCTCTGCTTGTCTATGTTCAGTACATGTCTGTTTTGTTTGTAAAAGTATTATTTTTTAAATACACAAATAAATCTATATATTGTGCCTTATTAAAAGACAGAAGGGTCTGCACTTTGCTGCATGCCTGCCCTGCCTTCATCTCTGCCTCCCAAGCCAACTCTCTGTGTGTCTCTGCTCTACCACCAGGGGGAGCTCTTCCTGGTGCCAGTGAGCCCACAGTAGACACAGAGGTGTCAGTGCAGCACATCCCCCCCTTCTGGTATTATGTAATGGCCGGCGTTGGGGCTCTGTTGCTCCTGGCATCATTCACTCTGGTCGTGGTTCTCTGTTGTCACCGCTATCAACTAGCAGCCAAGAAGAACGGCCAGCACTCAGTGTCCTACCAGAGTGCCCACTACCACAGCTCTCACTACGGCCCTGGGCCTAACCACAACCACTATCCCGGGCCTGGGGGGGTTATGTCGACCCACTACCCCGACAGAGGGCCTCTGTCTGGGTTGGGGCTCGCAGGACCCTCCGCACCTCCAATGGAGCCCATGCTGTCTATCAGGCTGGAGAAGGAGGATGAGCATTGAGGCTCCCAGTGCTGACTATGTTTGACACAGAGACAGACAGACAGACAGTACTGTGACTGGGCGGGCTTAACCAGACGGAACACCTGCCCTCAGATATCTATAGACACCCTCAGATGATGTCATGAAGGAACGATCTGGTGCGACCGGCCCTCTGTTTGGGAATCTGCTGTCTCTGAAGGAAAATTTCAATTAAAAAACAACAACATTAAGAGCAACAACAATACCCTCTGTTGGTTCCTCTTCCTCTTCCTCTGTTTGGTGGCTTTAAGACAGGACGAGGAGGGTTTGCTGTGATGATGTGCTTCCTGTTTCATTGAGCTTGTTTACGTCCAAAACGTCCAGCCAGAACCCTTAGCGGCGGGGCCCCGACTCCCACAAAGGGTTTCTGGGAAAGATGTGATTCGGGAATATGAGTCTACGTCTCAATTGGCACCCTATTCCCTATATAGTGCACCATGGGCCCTGGTCTAAACTAGTGTGCTGTATAGATTTGATTGAACAGTCCAGAGGAGAGGACACTCTTATAGCGGTGCCAAGATGCTGTAGGGAGGAGAGACGGAAACCGAGACAGTGGGTGAGAGAGGAGAGGCGAAAAAGAGAGAGAGAGAGCAGAGGGGAGTGGAGCCTGGATAGTCAGAGGGAGTTGTTTCCACGTGGAGAGCACCTCTGACATTTACAACACGAGAGGTGCTCTGTTCACGTATACACAGAGAGAGAGAGAGAGAGAGAGAGAGAGAGAGAGAGAGAGAGAGAGAGAGAGAGAGAGAGAGAGAGAGAGAGAGAGAGAGAGAGAGAGAGAGAGAGAGAGAGAGACAGAGAGAGAGAGAGAGAGAGAGAGAGAGAGAGAGAGAGAGAGAGAGAGAGAGAGAGAGAGAGAGAGAGAGAGAGAGAGAGACAGAGAGAGAGAGAGAGAGAAGAAGCTGCTCTTGAAGAAGGAGTCAGGATGGTCGGTATGACACATCTCTATTTTGTTTGACCTCCCTCCTGAAAGTGGAGAGAACTCAGTTTGCTTGGATGATGGACTTGCTTGTGTCTGTTTAGATATATTATAAACTAATGTTTTATTTCCTTTATGAAGGACTGAAGCGATGGAGACAATCCTGAACTAACTGCATTGGCGCACCTATCAATGGAGACAATATTTGTTTTCTTACTATATGCAACAGTCTTCTGAAGCTACCTTAGACAGCCTATACCCTCTGAGACAACCTATACCCTGTGAGACAGACTATACCCTCTGAGACAACCTATACCCTGTGACACAGACTATACCCTCTGAGACAACCTATACCCTCAGACTATACCCTCTGAGACAACCTATACCCTGTGAGACAGACTATACCCTCTGAGAGAACCTATACCCTGTGACACAGACTATACCCTCTGAGACAACCTATACCCTGTGAGACAGACTATACCCTCTGAGACAACCTATACCCTGTGACACAGACTATACCCTCTGAGACAGACTATACCCTCTGAGACAGACTATACCCTCTGAGACAGACTATACCCTCTGAGACAGACTATAACCTCTGAGACAGACTATACCCTCTGAGACAGACTATACCCTCTGAGACAGACTATACCCTGTGAGACAGACTATACCCTCTGAGACAGACTATACCCTCTGAGACAGACTATACCCTCTGAGACAGACTATACCCTCTGAGACAGACTATACCCTCTGAGACAGACTATACCCTCTGAGACAGACTATACCCTCTGAGACAGACTATACCCTCTGAGACAGACTATACCCTCTGAGACAGACTATACCCTCTGAGACAGACTATACCCTCTGAGACAGACTATACCCTCTGAGACAGACTATACCCTGTGACACAGACTATACCCTCTGAGACAGACTATACCCTCTGAGACAGACTATACCCTCTGAGACAGACTATACCCTCTGAGACAGACTATACCCTCTGAGACAGACTATACCCTCTGAGACAGACTATACCCTGTGAGACAGACTATACCATGTGAGAGAACCTATACCCTGTGACACAGACTATACCCTCTGAGACAACCTATACCCTGTGACACAGACTATACCCTCTGAGACAACCTATACCCTGTGAGACAGACTATACCCTGTGAGACAGACTATACCCTCTGAGACAAACTATACCCTGTGAGACAGACTATACCCTCTGAGACAAACTATACCCTCTGAGACAGACTATACCCTGTGAGACAACCTATACCCTCTGAGACAGACTATACCCTCTGAGACAACCTATACCCTGTGAGACAGACTATACCCTGTGAGACAGACTATACCCTCTGAGACAGACTATACCCTGTGAGACAGACTATACCATGTGAGACAACCTATACCCTGTGAGACAGACTATACCACCATGTGAGACAACCTATACCCTGTGAGACAGACTATACCACCATGTGAGACAACCTATACCCTGTGAGACAGACTATACCCTGTGAGACAGACTATACCCTCTGAATCAACCTATACCCTGTGAGACAGACTATACCCTGTGAGACAGACTATACCCTCTGAATCAACCTATACCATGTGAGACAGACTATACCATGTGAGACAGACTATACCATGTGAGACAACCTATACCCTGTGAGACAGACTATACCATGTGAGACAACCTATACCCTCTGAGACAACCTATACCCTGTGAGACAACCTATACCCTCTGAGACAACCTATACCCTGTGAGACATCCTATAGCCTGTGAGACATCCTATACCCTCTGAGACAACCTATACCCTGTGAGACAACCTATACCCTGTGAGACATCCTATAGCCTGTGAGACATCCTATACCCTCTGAGACAACCTATACCCTGTGAGACAACCTATACCCTGTGGGACATCCTATAGCCTGTGAGACATCCTATACCCTATGAGACAGACTATACCCTCTGAGACAATGTTCTTTATTTTTCTAAATTGTAGAATAATAGTGAAGACATCAAAACTATGAAATAACACATATGGAATCATGTAGTAACCAAAAAATCTAAATCTAAATTATTTTATATTTGAGAAATTAGCCACCCTTTGCATTGATGACAGCTTAGCACACTCTTGGCATTCTCTCAACCAGCTTCATGAGGTAGTCACCTGGAATGCATTTCAATTAACAGGTGTGCCTTGTTAAAAGTTCATTTGTGGAATGTTCTTCCTTTTTAATGCATTTGAGCCACTCAGTTGTTTTGTGACAAGGTGGTATACAGAACATTTCAAGAACTTTGAAAGTTTCTTCAAGTGCAGTCGCAAAAACCATCAAGCGCTATGATGAACCTGTCTCTCATGAGGACCGCCACAGGAAAGGAAGACCCAGAGTTACCTCTGCTGCAGAGGATAAGTTCATTAGAGTTAACTGTCTCTCATGAGGACCACCACAGGAAAGGAAGACCCAGAGTTACCTCTGCTGCAGAGGATAAATTCATTAGAGTTACCAGCCTCAGATTGAAGCCAAAATAAATGCTTCACAGAATTCAAGTAACAGACGCATCTCAACATCAACTGTTCAGAGGAGACTGCGTGAATCAGGCCTTCATTGTCGAATTGCTGCAAAAAACAAACTAGTAAAGGACACCGATGAGAAGAGACTTGCTTGGGCCAAGAAACACAAGCAAAGGACATTAGACCGGTGGAAATCTGTCCTTTGGATTGATGAGTCCAAATTATAGATGTTTTTTCTCCAACAGAAATCAGGGTCAAACAGGGAGAGATTGGGTTTGTTTGGCTTAAATCTGATTCTCTCCAAAAAAATCTTCTGTATACAAGAATGTAGAAAGAGATGGAAAGAGAGATGGAGAGATCAAAGATAACCTTTTTTCTAACGAATGAAGATGGATGTTATTTCTCTGGAAGGAGGAAAAGGATTATGTTTCAAACACAGACACATGACAGCTCTGGGCAGATGAACGGACTGGCAGGGTGGGAGAGAAACCGTCTGACCCAGCTCTGGGCAGACAGGCAGACTGGTAGGGTGGGAGAGAGACCGTCTGACCCAGCTCTGGGCAGACAGACAGACTGGCAGGGTGGGAGAGAAACCGTCTGACCCAGCTCTGGGCAGACTGGCAGACTGGCAGGGTGGGAGAGAAACCGTCTGACCCAGCTCTGGGCAGACAGACAGACTGGCAGGGTGGGAGAGAAACCGTCTGACCCAGCTCTGGGCAGACAGACAGACTGGCAGGGTGGGAGAGAAACCGTCTGACCCAGCTCTGGGCAGACAGGCAGACTGGTAGGGTGGGAGAGAGACCGTCTGACCCAGCTCTGGGCAGACAGACGGACTGGCAGGGTGGGAGAGAGACCGCCTGACCCAGCTCTGGGCAGACTGGCAGGGTGGGAGAGAAACCGTCTGACCCAGCTCTGGGCAGACAGGCAGACTGGTAGGGTGGGAGAGAGACCGTCTGACCCAGCTCTGGGCAGACAGACGGACTGGCAGGGTGGGAGAGAAACCATCTGACCCAGCTCTGGGCAGACAGACAGACTGGTAGGGTGGGAGAGAGACCGTCTGACCCAGCTCTGGGCAGACAGACGGACTGGCAGGGTGGGAGAGAAACCATCTGACCCAGCTCTGGGCAGACAGACAGACTGGTAGGGTGGGAGAGAGACCGTCTGACCCAGCTCTGGGCAGACAGACGGACTGGCAGGGTGGGAGAGAGACCGTCTGACCCAGCTCTGGGCAGACAGACGGACTGGCAGGGTGGGAGAGGGACCGTCTGACCCAGCTCTGGGCAGACAGACAGACTAGCAGTGTGGGAGAGGGACCGTCTGACCCAGCTCTGGGCAGACAGACAGACTAGCAGTGTGGGCGAGAGACCGTCTGACCCAGCTCATGTTGTCGGGTCCTGTCTCATGTCCCACTCTGTAACAGAACCGTGTTGTCGGGTCCTGTCTCATGTCCCACTCTGTAACAGAACCGTGTTGTCGGGTCCTGTCTCATGTCCCACTCTGTAACAGAACCGTGTTGTCGGGTCCTGTCTCATGTCCCACTCTGTAACAGAACCGTGTTGTCGGGTCCTGTCTCATGTCCCACTCTGTAACAGAACCGTGTTGTCGGGTCCTGTCTCATGTCCCACTCTGTAACAGAACCGTGTTGTCGGGTCCTGTCTCATGTCCCACTCTGTAACAGAACCGTGTTGTCGGGTCCTGTCTCATGTCCCACTCTGTAACAGAACCGTGTTGTCGGGTCCTGTCTCATGTCCCACTCTGTAACAGAACCGTGTTGTCGGGTCCTGTCTCATGTCCCACTCTGTAACAGAACCGTGTTGTCGGGTCCTGTCTCATGTCCCACTCTGTAACAGAACCGTGTTGTCGGGTCCTGTCTCATGTCCCACTCTGTAACAGAACCGTGTTGTCGGGTCCTGTCTCATGTCCCACTCTGTAACAGAACCGTGTTGTCGGGTCCTGTCTCATGTCCCACTCTGTAACAGAACCGTGTTGTCGGGTCCTGTCTCATGTCCCACTCTGTAACAGAACCGTGTTGTCGGGTCCTGTCTCATGTCCCACTCTGTAACAGAACCGTGTTGTCGGGTCCTGTCTCACGTAAAGTACAGTACATTCTGTATTTATAATGTGCACATTTTCACCCCAGACATCACACATCCCTTTGAGGAGAATATTTAGTTACATATTGCAGATTTTGTGTTGTACAGCTGTTTGATTTGTCCCAGCCAGCTCTCCGTACCAGCCTCCTCCTGTAGTTGATATATCCACACAGCTCAAAGCTTGCTGCCCTCGCAGTTCTAATCCATCACATTATTTAATTTATCGACGTGCGTTTTATTTATGAACTGCCACTGAAGCAGTGTGTTTTCTTTTTTTTTTCGCTAACTTTTCAAATATTTGAAGAGAAAGAAATTGGCATGTTGTCACAGGGCTTTTTGAAATCAGCCATGGCTGCCCGCTTCCCTTCCTACTCTGAGATGAGATTTGTTTAAAGTAGTTTCATATTTATAATTAGTTAATGGACCTCATCATATTTATTAAGTCTACGGTAAGCATTTATTTTAGAGTCGCTTTGGGTTTGCCTCCCAAACGGCCCCCTATTCCCTATGTAGTGCACTACATGGCCCCCTATTCCCTATGTAGTGCACTACATGGCCCCCTATTCCCTATGTAGTGCACTACATGGCCCCCTATTCCCTATATAGTGCACTACATTAGTAGCCCTACATGCACTACATGCCCCCTCCTCACATTCATATCATTGGGATGCCCTCCTCACAGTCATATCATTGGGATGCCCCCCCCCAAGGTCATATCATTGGGATGCCCCCTCCTCACAGTCATATCATTGGGATGCCCCCTCCTCACATTAATATCATTGGGATGCCCCCCCCCCTCAAGGTAATATCATTGGGATGCCCCCTCCTCACAGTCATATCATTGGGATGCCCCCCCTCAAGGTAATATCATTGGGATGCCCCCTCCTCACAGTCATATCATTGGGATGCCCCCTCCTCACAGTCATGTCATTGGGATGCCCCCTCCTCACAGTCATATCATTGGGATGCCCCCCTCAAGGTCATATCATTGGGATGCCCCTCCTCACAGTCATATCATTGGGATGCCCCCCCTCAAGGTCATATCATTGGGATGCCCCTCCTCACAGTCATATCATTGGGATGCCCCCCCTCAAGGTCATATCATTGGGATGCCCCTCCTCACAGTCATATCATTGGGATGCCCCCCCCCCTCAAGGTCATATCATTGGGATGCCCCCTCCTCACAGTCATATCATTGGGATGCCCCCTACTCACAGTCATATCATTGGGATGCCCCCTCCTCACAGTCATATCATTGGGATGCCCCCCCTCAAGGTAATGTCATTGGGATGCCCCCCTCCTCACAGTCATATCATTGGGATGCCCCCTCCTCACAGTCATATCATTGGGATGCCCCCCCCCTCAAGATAATGTCATTGGGATGCCCCCTACACAGGCATATCATTGGGATGCCCCCCTCAAGGTAATGTCATTGGGATGCCCCCCTCACAGTCATATCATTGGGATGCCCCCCTCAAGATAATGTCATTGGGATGCCCCCTCCTCACAGTCATATCATTGGGATGCCCCCCTCAAGGTAATGTCATTGGGATGCCCCCCTCACAGTCATATCATTGGGATGCCCCCCCCCCCTCAAGATAATGTCATTGGGATGCCCCCTCCTCACAGTCATATCATTGGGATGCCCCCCACCTCAAGGTAATGTCATTGGGATGCCCCCTCCTCACAGTCATATCATTGGGATGCCCCCCACCTCAAGGTAATGTCATTGGGATGCCCCCCATACACAGGCATATCATTGGGATGCCCCCCCCCTCAAGGTAATGTCATTGGGATGCCCCCCCCTCACAGTCATATCATTGGGATGCCCCCCTCAAGATAATGTCATTGGGATGCCCCCTCCTCACAGTCATATCATTGGGATGCCCCCCTCAAGATAATGTCATTGGGATGCCCCCTCAGGTAATGTCATTGGGATCATCACAGTCATATGGGATGCCCCCTCAAGATAATGTCATTGGGATGCCCCTCCTCGCAGTAATATCATTGGGATGCCCCCCCTCAAGGTAATATCATTGGGATGCCCCTCCTCACAGTCATATCATTGGGATGCCCCCCTCAAGGTAATGTCATTGGGATGCCCCCTCCTCACAGTCATATCATTGGGATGCCCCCTCAAGGTAATGTCATTGGGATGCCCCTCCTCACAGTCATATCATTGGGATGCCCCCCTCAAGATAATGTCATTGGGATGCCCCCATACACAGGCATATCATTGGGATGCCCTCAAGGTAATGTCATTGGGATGCCCCCTCACAGTCATATCATTGGGATGCCCCCCTCAAGATAATGTCATTGGGATGCCCCCTCCTCACAGTCATATTATTGAGCTAATGCACTGAGCGGGGTCCTTGGGCCCAAGGAACAGACCATATGGTGCCTGAGTAAAATTAGCTCATTCTTCTACCACTAAGCAGGGAAGTAGACAAGGAAGTTGTGGGTGCTGTAAAGACCCATACCAGACTGGTGTTGAAGGTGCTGTAAAGACCCATACCAGACTGGTGTTGAAGGTACTGTAAAGACCCATACCAGACTGGTGTTGAAGGTACTGTAAAGACCCATACCAGACTGGTGTTGAAGGTACTGTAAAGACCCATACCAGACTGGTGTTGAAGGTACTGTAAAGACCCATACCAGACTGGTGTTGAAGGTACTGTAAAGACCCATACCAGACTGGTGTTGAAGGTACTGTAAAGACCCATACCAGACTGGTGTTGAAGGTACTGTAAAGACCCATACCAGACTGGTGTTGAAGGTACTGTAAAGACCCATACCAGACTGGTGTTGAAGGTACTGTAAAGACCCATACCAGACTAGTGTTGAAGGAAGGACCCATACCAGACTGGTGTTGAAGGTACTGTAAAGACCCATACCAGACTGGTGTTGAAGGTACTGTGACCCATACCCTGTAAAGACACATACCAGACTGGTGTTGAAGGTACTGTCATACCAGACTGGTGTTGAAGGTACTGTAAAGACCCATACCAGACTGGTGTTGAAGGTGCTGTAAAGACCCATACCAGACTGGTGTTGAAGGTACCAGACTGTAAAGACCCAGACTGGTGTTACCAGACCCTGGTGTTGAAGGTACCAGACTGGCGTTGAAATAAAGCTACCAGACTGGTGTTGAAGGTGCTGTAAAGACCCATACCAGACTGGTGTTGAACTGTAAAGACCAGACATACCAGACTGGTGTTGAAGGTGCTGTAAAGACCCATACCAGACTGGTGTTGA
>NC_068427.1:53237409-53277409 GCF_023373465.1 Oncorhynchus keta
TCTCTCGCTGTCTGTCTCCCCTCTCTCTCTCTCTCTCTCTCTCTCTGTCTCTCTCTCTCTCTCGCTGTCTGTCTCCCTCTCTCTGTCTCTCTCCCTCTCTCTGTCTCTCTCTCTCTCTCTCTCTCTCTCTCTCGCTGTCTGTCTCCCTCTCTCTCTCTCTCTCTCTCTCTCTCTCTCTCTCTCTCTCTCTCTCGCTGTCTGTCTCCTCTCTCTCTCTCTCTCTCTCTCTCTCTCTGTCTCTCTCTGTCTCTCTCTCTCTCGCTGTCTGTCTCCCTCTCTCTGTCTCTCTCTGTCTCTACCCTATACACAACAACAATGTTTCCTCTCCATCAGTAAAGAACAGACTAGGTTTACACTTTGTGTGTGTTTGTGTCTGCAAATATGTGTGTGTATGTGTGTGTGTGTGTTTGCGCCTGCAAATGTGTGTGTGTATGTGTTTGTGTCTGTCTATATAAACCACACGCTAGAGGTAATTACAAATAGGTTTGTTAATGTGTTTACATTCACTGCTTTAATTAGCTACAGCCATCCAACCAAGAGACAATGCACTGTCATCCAACCAAATTAACACTCTGCATCCCAAATGGCACGTTATTCCGTATGGGCCCTAGAGAAAACACACTGTTATCCAATCAGAGACTGTTATCCAACCAGAGACAACACACTGTTATCCAATCAGAGACTGTTATCCAACCAGAGACAACACACTGTTATCCAACCAGAGACTGTTATCCAATCAGAGACTGTTATCCAACCAGAGACAACACACTGTTATCCAATCAGAGACTGTTATCCAACCAGAGACAACACACTGTTATCCAATCAGAGACTGTTATCCAACCAGAGACAACACACTGTTATCCAACCAGAGACTGTTATCCAACCAGAGACTGTTATCCAATCAGAGACAACACACTGTTATCCAACCAGAGACTGTTATCCAACCAGAGACTGTTATCCAACCAGAGACAATACACTGTTATCCAACCAGAGACTGTTATCCAACCAGAGACAACACACTGTTATCCAACCAGAGACTGTTATCCAACCAGAGACAACACACTGTTATCCAACCAGAGACAACACACTGTTATCCAACCAGAGACAACACACTGTTATCCAACCAGAGACTGTTATCCAACCAGAGACTGTTATCCAACCAGAGACAACACACTGTTATCCAACCAGAGACAACACACTGTTATCCAACCAGAGACAACACACTGTTATCCAACCAGAGACAACACACTGTTATCCAACCAGAGACAACACACTGTTATCCAACCAGAGACTGTTATCCAACCAGAGACTGTTATCCAACCAGAGACAATACACTGTTATCCAACCAGAGACTGTTATCCAACCAGACAACACACTGTTATCCAATTAGAGACAACACACTGTTATCCAACCAGAGACAACACACTGTTATCCAACCAGAGACAACACACTGTTATCCAATCAGAGACTGTTATCCAACCAGAGACTGTTATCCAATCAGAGACAACACACTGTTATCCAACCAGAGACAACACACTGTTATCCAACCAGAGACTGTTATCCAACCAGAGACTGTTATCCAATCAGAGACAACACACTGTTATCCAACCAGAGACAACACACTGTTATCCAACCAGAGACTGTTATCCAATCAGAGACAACACACTGTTATCCAACCAGAGACAACACACTGTTATCCAATCAGAGACAACACACTGTTATCCAACCAGAGACAACACACTGTTATCCAACCAGAGACAACACACTGTTATCCAACCAGAGACAACACACTGTTATCCAACCAGAGACAACACACTGTTATCCAACCAGAGACAACACACTGTTATCCAACCAGAGACAACACACTGTTATCCGACCAGAGACAACACACTGTTATCCAATCAGAGACAACACACTGTTATCCGACCAGAGACAATACAATGTTATCCAATCAGAGACAATACAATGTTATCCAACCAGAGACTGTTATCCAATCAGAGACAACACACTGTTATCCAATCAGAGACAACACACTGTTATCCAATCAGAGACAACACACATGTTATCCAATCAGAGACAACACACTGTTATCCAACCAGAGACAACACACTGTTATCCAACCAGAGACTGTTATCCAATCAGAGACAACACACTGTTATCCAACCAGAGACAACATACTGTTATCCAACCAGAGACTGTTATCCAACCAGAGACTGTTATCCAACCAGAGACAACACACTGTTATCCAACCAGAGACAACACACTGTTATCCAACCAGAGACAACACACTGTTATCCAACCAGAGACAACACACTGTTATCCAATCAGAGACAACATACTGTTATCCAACCAGAGACTGTTATCCAACCAGAGACTGTTATCCAACCAGAGACAACACACTGTTATCCAACCAGAGACAACACACTGTTATCCAATCAGAGACAACCTACTGTTATCCAACCAGAGACAACACACTGTTATCCAACCAGAGACAACACACTGTTATCCAACCAGAGACAACACACTGTTATCCAATCAGAGACAACATACTGTTATCCAACCAGAGACTGTTATCCAACCAGAGACAACACACTGTTATCCAACCAGAGACAACACACTGTTATCCAACCAGAGACAATACAATGTTATCCAATCAGAGACAACACACTGTTATCCAACCAGAGACAACACACTGTTATCCAATTAGAGACAACACACTGTTATCCAACCAGAGACAACATACTGTTATCCAACCAGAGACAACACACTGTTATCCAATCAGAGACAACATACTGTTATCCAACCAGAGACTGTTATCCAACCAGAGACAACACACTGTTATCCAACCAGAGACAACACACTGTTATCCAACCAGAGACTGTTATCCAACCAGAGACAACACACTGTTATCCAATTAGAGACAACACACTGTTATCCAACCAGAGACAACACACTGTTATCCAATTAGAGACAACGCACTGTTATCCAACCAGAGACTGTTATCCAATCAGAGACTGTTATCCAATCAGAGACTGTTATCCAACCAGAGACTGTTATCCAATCAGAGACTGTTATCCAATCAGAGACTGTTATCCAATCAGAGACAACGCACTGTTATCCAACCAGAGACTGTTATCCAACCAGAGACTGTTATCCAATCAGAGACTGTTATCCAATCAGAGACTGTTATCCAATTAGAGACAACGCACTGTTATCCAACCAGAGACAACACACTGTTATCCAACCAGAGACAACACACTGTTATCCAACCAGAGACTGTTATCCAACCAGAGACTGTTATCCAATTAGAGACAACACACTGTTATCCAATCAGAGACAACGCACTGTTATCCAATCAGAGACAACACACTGTTATCCAACCAGAGACAACACACTGTTATCCAACCAGAGACTGTTATCCAACCAGAGACAACACACTGTTATCCAACCAGAGACAACACACTGTTATCCAACCAGAGACAACACACTGTTATCCAACCAGAGACTGTTATCCAACCAGAGACAACACACTGTTATCCAATTAGAGACAACACACTGTTATCCAATCAGAGACAACGCACTGTTATCCAACCAGAGACTGTTATCCAACCAGAGACAACACACTGTTATCCAACCAGAGACAACATACTGTTATCCAACCAGAGACAACACACTGTTATCCAACCAGAGACAACACACTGTTATCCAACCAGAGACTGTTATCCAACCAGAGACAACACACTGTTATCCAACCAGAGACAACACACTGTTATCCAATTAGAGACAACACACTGTTATCCAATATATAGTATGTAGGTAACTGACCTGTCCAATATATAACTACATTATACTGACCTCTCCAGTATATAACTACATTATACTGACCTGTCCAGTATATAACTACATTATACTGACCTGTCCAGTATATAACTACATTATACTGACCTGTCCAGTATATAACTACATTATACTGACCTGTCCAGTATATAACTACATTATACTGACCTGTCCAGTATATAACTACATTATACTGACCTGTCCAGTATATAACTACATTATACTGACCTGTCCAGTATATAACTACATTATACTGACAAGTCCTTTATATAGGTAACTGACCTGTCCTTTATGTAGGTAACTGACCTGTCCTTTATATAGGTAACTGACCTGTCCAATATATAGGTAACTGACCCGTCCAATATATAGGTAACTGACCTGTCCTTTATATAGGTAACTGACCTGTCCAATATATAGGTAACTGACCTGTCCTTTATATAGGTAACAGACTTGTCCAGTATATAGGTAACTGACCTGTCCTTTATATAGGTAATTTTCTAGATTTTTGTTTTAGATTCCGTCTCTCACAGTTGAAGTGTACCTATAATAAAAATTACAGACCTCTACATGCTTTGTAAGTAGGAAAACCTGCAAAATCGACAGTGTATCAAACACTTGTTGTCCCCACTGTAGGTAACTGACTTGTCCAGTATATAGGTATATATACATGTGACCTTTTCCATATATGGTTTCTGATTTGATCAGACTGAATGTTCCTCCTCTGTGTCTCCTCGTCAGGTTTCCCGTTCCCAGAGTGGAGTACCCCCGGCCCGTCCATGGACCCCCCTGTGACACATGTCTCCGAGAAGGACAACTCGTGGCTGTACACCCTGGATCCTATCCTGGTCACCATCATCGTCATGTCTTCCCTGGGCGTACTGCTGGGGGCGGTGTGTGGCGGCCTGCTGCTCTACTGCACCTGCTTCTACAGCGGCCTGTCGTCAAGGAGCTCCACCACATTGGAGAACTACAACTTTGAGCTGTACGACGGGATCAAACACAAGGTGAAGATCAACCAGCAACGCTGCTGCTCCGAGGCCTAGGGCTGTTTAAGGCGCTGGGAGGTCTTGTGCTTCAAGCTCTAAGGCTTTCCCAACTCAAGGACCTTAACTGTGTGACGAACAGAGAGACACAAGCCAAACCCTTGTCCCCTCCTCTCGGGGGTCTCTTCTCTGCCTGCAGGAGAGATCCTGATCAATCAAAGCTTGTGAATGAACCACACTTACCTGCCATGATGCCACACGTACTGGCCACTGGATCACAGCAGTCTGGGCCTGGACCAGAACCCCTACTGTCAGTCTGGGGTTGCACCCTAAACCCCTACTGCTGCAGACTGGGACTGGACCCAAAAACCCGTCTAGGACCGAACCTCTCAGAGCTGTCATGTAGCCAGTGGACCATTCAGTGGGTGCTGAACAATATCAAAACATATCAATCTAATGCCTATCCCAAAAAAAAAGATGAAAAGAAAATGAATCTAGATTTGTAAAGAAGAAAAGAAGAAGTCATTTTGTTGTTTGTTTTTTTGGTTATGATGGACGTTAGAATATGAGTGGAATTATTGCCAGGAAGGTTTTTTAGAATGTGATTCTAGCTTGTAAGACAGCTCTCGGCTTGCTCTCGCCTGCCTGCATTATGTGATAACAGTGGCATAGAGTATCGTGGACAGTTTTTTAAGTTCAGTTGAAGAACATGTGTCTTTATTATGATCAGCTTCAGTTGTATCGCTCTGTAGACCAATCCCTCGTTCTCATTTTTAGACTTCAGTGTGTCAATATTTTGTTTTGCCTTTCGCCTCAGTTCAGTTGAGTTCAGTTCATCTGTTATGGCGTGTGATGTTTCTGTTTTTCCAGACTGTTACCAGCCTTTTAAAAGGAAGACGAAGAGAAAGAATGAAAAGAAAACTTTATCTAACATGACATGAGACGTATTGTTCGTTATGTTACTTAAAGTTGGAAGGAGTATTTTGATTGTCTCTTGCTTTTTTTGCCTGTGTGATGATCTATAACACATGGTGTGATGCGCTGTGTGAAACATTATGATTGTTTTCTTGCACCCTATGGATTGCTGAGAGAGAGAGAGAGACAGAGGGAGACAGAGAGAGAGAGGGGGAGAGAGAGAGAGAGAGAGAGAGAGAGAGAGAGAGAGAGAGAGAGAGAGAGAGAGAGAGAGAGAGAGAGAGAGAGAGAGAGACAGAAAGAAAGACAGAGCGAGAAAGAGAGAGAGAAAGAGAATCCTCTCATCTTTCCAGACTACTTTAACTCTATCCCTAAAGAAGAAAGATCTCAAAGAAAACAAAGAAAGGACTACAGGAGCTGGATAAAAAGCCAAGCCACTTTCTTGGACACACAATTGAGCCTTAAGCTAACTTTTATTGGAAGAGAGCCATGCGTAGGGATGCTAGCGGCAGATCGATCTATCCTGGAGTAGAGAGACAGAGAGCCATGCCTAGAGACGCTAGCGACAGATCAATCTATCCTGGAGTAGAGAGACAGAGAGCCATGCCTAGAGACGCTAGCGACAGATCAATCTATCCTGGAGTAGAGAGACAGAGATCCATGCGTAGGGACGCTAGCGACAGATCAATATATCCTGGAGTAGAGAGACAGAGAGCCATGCGTAGGGACGCTAGCGGCAGATCAATCTATCCTGGAGTAGAGAGACAGAGCCATGCGTAGGGACGCTAGCGACAGATCAATCTATCCTGGAGTAGAGAGACAGAGATCCATGCCTAGAGACGCTAGCGGCAGATCAATCTATCCTGGAGTAGAGAGACAGAGATCCATGCGTAGGGACGCTAGCGACAGATCAATCTATCCTGGAGTAGAGAGACAGAGAGCCATGCCTAGAGACGCTAGCGGCAGATCAATCTATCCTGGAGTAGAGAGACAGAGAGCCATGCGTAGGGACGCTAGCGACAGATCAATCTATCCTGGAGTAGAGAGACAGAGATCCATGCGTAGGGACGCTAGCGACAGATCAATCTATCCTGGAGTAGAGAGACAGAGATCCATGCGTAGGGACGCTAGCGACAGATCAATCTATCCTGGAGTAGAGAGACAGAGAGCCATGCCTAGAGACGCTAGCGACAGATCGATCTATCCTGGAGTAGAGAGACAGAGATCCATGCGTAGGGACGCTAGCGACAGATCAATCTATCCTGGAGTAGAGAGACAGAGATCCATGCGTAGGGACGCTAGCGACAGATCAATCTATCCTGGAGTAGAGAGACAGAGATCCATGCGTAGGGACGCTAGCGACAGATCAATCTATCCTGGAGTAGAGAGACAGAGATCCATGCGTAGGGACGCTAGCGACAGATCAATCTATCCTGGAGTAGAGAGACAGAGATCCATGCGTAAGGGACGCTAGCGACAGATCAATCTATGCTGGAGTAGAGAGACAGAGAGCCATGCGTAGAGACGCTAGTGACAGATCAATCTATCCTGGAGTAGAGAGACAGAGATCCATGCGTAGGGACGCTAGCGACAGATCAATCTATCCTGGAGTAGAGAGACAGAGAGCCATGCCTAGAGACGCTAGCGGCAGATCAATCTATCCTGGAGTAGAGAGACAGAGAGCCATGCGTAGGGACGCTAGCGACAGATCGATCTATCCTGGAGTAGAGAGACAGAGAGCCATGCGTAGCGACGCTAGCGGCGGATCAATCTATCCTGGAGTAGAGAGACAGAGAGCCATGCCTAGAGACGCTAGCGGAAGATCAATCTATCCTGGAGTAGAGAGACAGAGAGCCATGCCTAGAGACGCTAGCGGCAGATCAATCTATCCTGGAGTAGAGAGACAGAGCCATACGTAGGGACGCTAGCGACAGATAGATCTACTCTGGAGTAGAGAGACAGAGAGCCATGCGTAGAGACGCTAGCGGCAGATCAATCTATCCTGGAGTAGAGAGACAGAGAGCCATGCCTAGAGACGCTAGCGGCAGATCAATCTATCCTGGAGTAGAGAGACAGAGAGCCATGCCTAGAGACGCTAGCGGCAGATCAATCTATCCTGGAGTAGAGAGACAGAGATCCATGCGTAGGGACGCTAGCGACAGATCAATCTATCCTGGAGTAGAGAGACAGAGAGCCATGCGTAGAGACGCTAGCGGCAGATCAATCTATCCTAGAGTAGAGAGACAGAGAGCCATGAGTAGGGACGCTAGCGACAGATCAATCTATCCTGGAGTAGAGAGACAGAGATCCATGCCTAGAGACGCTAGCGACAGATCAATCTATCCTGGAGTAGAGAGACAGAGAGCCATGCCTAGAGACGCTAGCGGCAGATCGATCTATCCTTGAGTAGAGAGACAGAGAGCCATGCGTAGGGACGCTAGCGACAGATCGATCTGGCGAGAGACAGAAAACCACCACTGGGGGCCTTTGGGGACCTGACCGTATGCTAGTTTCTACATTCTGTTTTTTTTTTTAAATATTCACTCCACTTTTCTGTTCTCTTATTTTAATGTTACATGAGAACGAGTGTTAACCATAGCCAGAGACATGTTTTTGTGTCAGGGTTGAGTTAAAAAAATAAATAATCTGAAATCTGGTTTGAGTTTTAGAATCGGTTTGGCCTCAAGCAAAGAGAAAAGAGGAAAAAGAGAGAGAGGTCTCTTCCTCCATAGTTCAGTCCAGGAAGACTGCACCTCAGTGGGCCAAGCGGACCGGGAGATCGAGGTAGGAATTGAGGGAGCGAGGGAAGGAGGGAGGTAGGAAGGGAGTAAAGGAGGGAGAGAGAGAGAAAGGGAGGGAAGGAAGGGGGAAGGGAAGAAAGGAGGGAAAGGAGGGAGGGAGGCTGATTAGGAAGTGCTGAAAGGAGTGAGGGAGGATGGGGCAGAGGATGGCAGAGGGATGGGTGAAGGGATGGAGGATGGGAGGATGGGGCAGAGGACTGCAGAGGGCTGGGTGAAGGGAGGATAGGGGCAGAGAACTGCAGAGGGCTGGGTGAAGGGAGGATAGGGGCAGAGGACTGCAGAGGGCTGGGTGAAGGGAGGATAGGGCCAGAGGACTGCAGAGGGCTGGGTGAAGGGAGGATAGGGGCAGAGGACTGCAGAGGGCTGGGTGAAGGGGGGATAGGGGCAGAGGACTGCAGAGGGCTGGGTGAAGGGAGGATAGGGGCAGAGGACTGCAGAGGGCTGGGTGAAGGGAGGATAGGGGCAGAGGACTGCAGAGGGCTGGGTGAAGGGAGGATAGGGCCAGAGGACTGCAGAGGGCTGGGTGAAGGGAGGATAGGGCCAGAGGACGACAGAGGGCTGGGTGAAGGGAGGATAGGGGCAGAGGACTGCAGAGGGCTGGGTGAAGGGAGGATAGGGGCAGAGGACTGCAGAGGGCTGGGTGAAGGGAGGATAGAGCCAGAGGACGGCAGAGGGCTGGGTGAAGGGAGGATAGGGCCAGAGGACGACAGAGGGCTGGGTGAAGGGAGGATAGGGCCAGAGGACTGCAGAGGGCTGGGTGAAGGGAGGATAGGGGCAGAGGACTGCAGAGGGCTGGGTGAAGGGAGGATAGGGGCAGAGGACTGCAGAGGGCTGGGTGAAGGGAGGATAGGGGCAGAGGACTGCAGAGGGCTGGGTGAAGGGAGGATAGAGCCAGAGGACGGCAGAGGGCTGGGTGAAGGGAGGATAGGGCCAGAGGACGACAGAGGGCTGGGTGAAGGGAGGATAGGGCCATAGGACTGCAGAGGGCTGGGTGAAGGGAGGATAGGGCCAGAGGACGCCAGAGGGCTGGGTGAAGGGAGGATAGGGGCAGAGGACTGCAGAGGGCTGGGTGAAGGGAGGATAGGGCCAGAGGGCTGGGTGAAGGGAGGATAGGGCCAGAGGGCTGGGTGAAGGGAGGATAGGGCCAGAGGGCTGGGTGAAGGGAGGATAGGGCCAGAGGACTGCAGAGGGCTGGGTGAAGGGAGGATAGGGCCAGAGGACTGGGTGAAGGGAGGATAGGGCCAGAGGACTGCAGAGGGCTGGGTGAAGGGAGGATAGGGCCAGAGGACTGGGTGAAGGGAGGATAGGGCCAGAGGACTGCAGAGGACTGGGTGAAGGGAGGATAGGGCCAGAGGACTGCAGAGGGCTGGGTGAAGGGAGGATAGGGCCAGAGGACTGGGTGAAGGGAGGATAGGGCCAGAGGACTGCAGAGGACTGGGTGAAGGGAGGATAGGGCCAGAGGACGGCAGAGGGCTGGAGGTGGTGGTACATCCAGCTCCTTTTTCATTGGACTCTGTTGACTCTTTTCCAAGTGCCTTGGATCTCTCTTTCTAGGCCTGATTGAACTTTTCTAGGGAGCTGAGACATAAATGAATCCCAAATGGAACCCTATTCCCTATATAGTGCACTACTTTTGACCAGGGCCCTATAGGGCTCTGTAATGCACGGGTGGTCAAAAGTAGTGCACTATATAGGGAATGGGGTGCAATGTGGGATAGGCCATAGTATTACCTCTTCTGTCTGGGATGAGGGGGTGAGGCAGACATCTCTCTCTCTAACGGAGATCCTGTCACTGGTAACACTGTTGTTTGTAAGACTTTGTACAGAGATGTCGTTTTTTTATTGCTTATTATTATTTAATAAAGGATGAATAATATGGTTAGTGTTTGTGTTGTTGTCGTGGTGATCTTATCAACACATACACACGCACACTCGATGTTTCTAAGACAACACACACACACACTCCTAATGTTTCTAAGACAACATACACACACTCCTAATGTTTCTAAGACAACATACACACACACTCCTAATGTTTCTAAGACAACATACACACACACACACACACTCCTGATGTTACTAAGACAACATACACACACACACTCCTAATGTTTCTAAGACACACACACACACACACACACACACACACACACACACACACACACACACACACACACACACACACACACACACACACACACACACACACACACACACACACACACACTCCTAATGTTTCTAAGACAACATACACACACACACACACACACTCCTAATGTTTCTAAGAAAACACACACACACACACTCCTAATGTTTCTAAGACAACATACACACACACTCCTAATGTTTCTAAGACAACACACACACACACTCCTAATGTTTCTAAGACAACACACACACACACACATACTCCTAATGTTTCTAAGACAACACACACACACACTCCTAATGTTTCTAAGACAACATACACACACACTCCTAATGTTTCTAAGACAACACACACACACACTCCTAATGTTTCTAAGACAACACACACACACACACTCCTAATGTTTCTAAGACAACACACACACACACACACACACACTCCTAATGTTTCTAAGACAACACACACACACACTCTTGATGTTTCTAAGACAACACACACACACACTCTTGATGTTTCTAAGACATGGTGGAAGTGTATGTCTCCTCTGACACTCCTTTCATGTTCATTCCCTTTCCCTCCTCGGTGGTGTGTGTGTATGTATGTGGGGGGCTGTGTGTGAGTGTGTGCCCCCCCACCCACACACACACACACAGTTGTAGACACACACCATGCCAACCACAATCTCTCCCCTGAGTGAGGTGAGAAGGAGGGGGGCCTCTATTAGCCAGTACCTAAATTGAGGAGGGGGGCCTCTAATAGCCAGTACTTAAATTGAGGAGGGGGGCCTCTAATAGCCAGTACCTTAGATTAAGAGGAGGGGGGGCCCCTAATAGCCAGTACCTTAGATTAAGAGGAGGGGGGGGTGATTTATTAGCCATTACCTTAGATTAAAAGGAGGGGGGGTCCCGTAATAGCCAGTACCTTAGATTAAGAGGAGGGGGGCCCCCTAATAGCCATTACCTTAGATTAAGAGGAGGGGGGCCCCCTATTAGCCAGTATCTTAGACCAGGAGGGTGGAGGAGGGGGGCCTCTATTAGCCAGTATCTTAGATCAGGAGGGTGGAGGAGGGGGGCCTCTATTAGCCAGTACCTTAGTTCAGGAGGAGGAGGGGGGTCTCTATTAGCCAGTACCTTAGTTCAGGAGGAGGAGGGGGTCTCTATTAGCCAGTACATTAGTTCAGGAGGAGGAGGGGGGTCTCTATTAGCCAGTACCTTAGTTCAGGAGGAGGAGGGGGGTCTCTATTAGCCAGTACCTTAGTTCAGGAGGAGGAGGGGGGTCTCTATTAGCCAGTACCTTAGTTCAGGAGGAGGGGGGCCTCTATTAGCCAGTACCTTAGTTCAGGAGGAGGAGGGGGGTCTCTATTAGCCAGTACCTTAGTTCAGGAGGAGGAGGGGGGTCTCTATTAGCCAGTACCTTAGTTCAGGAGGAGGAGGGGGGTCTCTATTAGCCAGTACCTTAGTTCAGGAGGAGGAGGGGGTCGCTATTAGCCAGTACCTTAGTTCAGGAGGAGGGGGGTCTCTATTAGCCAGTACCTTAGTTCAGGAGGAGGAGGGGAGTCTCTATTAGCCAGTACCTTAGTTCAGGAGGAGGAGGGGGGTCTCTATTAGCCAGTACCTTAGTTCAGGAGGAGGGGGGTCTCTATTAGCCAGTACCTTAGTTCAGGACGAGGGGGGCCTCTATTAGCCAGTACCTTAGTTCAGGAGGAGGGGGGCCTCTATTAGCCAGTACCTTAGTTCAGGAGGAGGGGGGCCTCTATTAGCCAATACCTTAGTTCAGGAGGAGGGGGGCCTCTATTAGCCAGTACCTTAGTTCAGGAGGAGGGGGGCCTCTATTAGCCAGTACCTTAGTTCAGGAGGAGGAGGGGGGTCTCTATTAGCCAGTACCTTAGTTCAGGAGGAGGAGGGGGGTCTCTATTAGCCAGTACCTTAGTTCAGGAGGAGGAGGGGGGTCTCTATTAGCCAGTACCTTAGTTCAGGAGGAGGAGGGGGTCTCTATTAGCCAGTACCTTAGTTCAGGAGGAGGAGGGGGGTCTCTATTAGCCAGTACCTTAGTTCAGGAGGAGGGGGTCTCTATTAGCCAGTACCTTAGTTCAGGAGGAAGGGGTCTCTATTAGCCAGTACCTTAGTTCAGGAGAAGGGGGGGTCTCTATTAGCCAGTACCTTAGTTCAGGAGGAGGGGGTCTCTATTAGCCAGTACCTTAGTTCAGGAGGAGGGGGGTCTCTATTAGCCAGTACCTTAGTTCAGGAGGAGGGGGCCTCTATTAGCCAGTACCTTAGTTCAGGAGGAGGAGGGGGGTCTCTATTAGCCAGTACCTTAGTTCAGGAGGAGGGGACCCTCTATTAGCCAGTACCTTAGATTAAGAGGAGGAAGGGGTGCCCTCTATTAGCCAGTACCTTAGATTAAGAGGAGGAAGGGGTGCCCTCTATTAGCCAGTACCTAAATTGACGAAGGGGGCCTCTAATTAGCTAGTACCTTAGTTCAGGAGGAAGGACGAGGGGGTGCTCTATTAGCTAGTATGTTACCTTAGGAGGGGGGAGAGGGGCCCTCTATTAGCTTGTACCTTAGATTAAGAGGAGGGGACCCTCTATTAGCCAGTACCTTAGATTAGGAGGATGGGACCCTCTATTAGCCAGTACCTTAGATTAAGAGGAGGGGGCCCTCTATTAGCCAGTACCTTAGATTAAGAGGAGGGGACCCTCTATTAGCCAGTACCTTAGATTAAGAGGAGGGGACCCTCTATTAGCTTGTACTTTAGATTAAGAGGAGGGGACCCTCTATTAGCCAGTACCTTAGATGAAGAGGAGGGGACCCTCTATTAGCCAGTACCTTAGATTAAGAGGAGGGGACCCTCTATTAGCCAGTACCTTAGATTAAGAGGAGGGGACCCTCTATTAGCCAGTACCTTAGATTAAGAGGAGGGGACCCTCTATTAGCCAGTACCTTAGTTCAGGAGGAGGGAGGTCTCTATTAGCCAGTACCTTAGATGAAGAGGAGGGGACCCTCTATTAGCCAGTACCTTAGATTAGGAGGATGGGACCCTCTATTAGCCAGTACCTTAGATTAAGAGGAGGGGACCCTCTATTAGCCAGTACCTTAGATTTAGAGGAGGGGACCCTCTATTAGCCAGTACCTTAGATTAAGAGGAGGGGACCCTCTATTAGCCAGTACCTTAGATTAAGAGGAGGGGACCCTCTATTAGCCAGTACCTTAGATTAAGAGGAGGGGACCCTTTATTAGCCAGTACCTTAGATTAAGAGGAGGGGACCCTCTATTAGCCAGTACCTTAGATTAAGAGGAGGGGACCCTCTATTAGCCAGTACCTTAGATGAAGAGGAGGGGACCCTCTATTAGCCAGTACCTTAGATTAAGAGGAGGGGACCCTCTATTAGCCAGTACCTTAGATTAAGAGGAGGGGACCCTCTATTAGCCAGTACCTTAGATTAAGAGGAGGGGACCCTCTATTAGTTTGTACCTTAGATGAAGAGGAGGGGACCCTCTATTAGCCAGTACCTTAGATTAAGAGGAGGGGACCCTCTATTAGCCAGTACCTTAGATTAAGAGGAGGGGACCCTCTATTAGCCAGTACCTTAGATTAAGAGGAGGGGACCCTCTATTAGCCAGTACCTTAGTTCAGGAGGAGGGAGGTCTCTATTAGCCAGTACCTTAGATGAAGAGGAGGGGACCCTCTATTAGCCAGTACCTTAGTTCAGGAGGAGGGAGGTCTCTATTAGCCAGTACCTTAGTTCAGGAGGAGGGAGGTCTCTATTAGCCAGTACCTTAGTTCAGGAGGAGGAGGGGGGTCTCTATTAGCCAGTACCTTAGTTCAGGAGAATGGGGGGTCTCTATTAGCCAGTACCTTAGTTCAGGAGGAGGGGGTCTCTATTAGCCAGTACCTTAGTTCAGGAGGAGGGAGGTCTCTATTAGCCAGTACCTTAGTTCAGGAGGAGGGAGGTCTCTATTAGCCAGTACCTTAGTTCAGGAGGAGGGGGTCTCTATTAGCCAGTACCTTAGTTCAGGAGGAGGGGGGCCTCTATTAGCCAGTACCTTAGTTCAGGAGGAGGGGGGCCTCTATTAGCCAGTACCTTAGTTCAGGAGGAGGGGGGCCTCTATTAGCCAGTACCTTAGTTCAGTAGGAGGGGGTCTCTATTAGCCAGTACCTTAGTTCAGGAGGAGGGGGTCTCTATTAGCCAGTACCTTAGTTCAGGAGGAGGGAGGTCTCTATTAGCCAGTACCTTAGTTCAGGAGGAGGGGGGTCTCTATTAGCCAGTACCTTAGTTCAGGAGGAGGGGGTCTCTATTAGCCAGTACCTTAGTTCAGGAGGAGCCAGTACCTTAGTTCAGGAGGGGTACCCTCTATTAGCCAGTACCTTAGTTCAGGAGGAGGGGGCCTCTATTAGCCAGTACCTTAGTTCAGGAGGAGGGGGGCCTCTATTAGCCAGTACCTTAGTTCAGGAGGAGGGGGTCTCTATTAGCCAGTACCTTAGTTCAGTAGGAGGGGGGCCTCTATTAGCCAGTACCTTAGTTCAGGAGGAGGGAGGTCTCTATTAGCCAGTACCTTAGTTCAGTAGGAGGGGGGCCTCTATTAGCCAGTACCTTAGTTCAGTAGGAGGGGGGCCTCTATTAGCCAGTACCTTAGTTCAGGAGGAGGGGGGCCTCTATTAGCCAGTACCTTAGTTCAGTAGGAGGGGGGCCTCTATTAGCCAGTACCTTGATGTAAAATGAAAGAGGAGGGGGCCTCTATTAGCCAGTACCTTGAAGTAAAATGAAAGAGGAGGGGGGCCTTTATTAATCAGTACCTTAGTTTAGGAGCGGGGACAGGAGGAGGGGGGCCTCATTACATCTAAAGCTTTGAAGTACCCTAGCCAGCTAGTCGGCTATTAGCCCCTGATGTCGGTCCCTATTAGCCAGTACCTGACGCCCACCAGGGGACTCTATTAGCCCTGCTGTGGGCCAGTTACCTTAGTTCCTGACGCCCACCAACTCCCCCCGATTTTGACCCCCAGTACCTTAGTTAAGAGGAGGGGCAGCCAGTACCCCAGTTCAGGACGGGTCTCCATTAGCCAGTACCCAATGCTGCTCAGATCAGCCATTAGTTTACCTCTCTCTGCCCTCCTTTCGTTCTTTCTCTCCAGCTCATCTGTTTAAACAGTTCAGCCAGAACAGCCAAACAGACGGGAACCCTCCTCCTGTTCTGAGTTTTTATTCTTTCTCTTTATAATCGATTCATAAATAAAATGGTGGAGGTATGGCTTGGCATATGGGCTCAATGAAAACGACGGGGAGATCTGTGCTCCAAACACACTTCACTCAGCACATTTATTATACAACATCTGGGAAGGTTGGAATACACAGCAAAATATAGAGCAGTAGGAGGAGCCAGACTGAGATCCGTGCTATAGACAAGAGATAAGAGACACCACTCAGAGACGGTCTGGCCTGCCTGCAATTGAACGAGACTGACAGCCTTGTGGTCCTCTGTAGCCCAGTGCTAAGATAGTCGGGGGTTTGATTCCCTGGGCAATGTACACATAAACAATTACGCACGCAAGACTGTGAGGTGCTCCTTCTGTTTCCCTCTGCCTGTACCCCCTCCCCCCCAGTACAGTCTACTAGCCAGTACCCCAGTAGCCAGTCTACTGCTTCCCCAGTCTAATGCCCCCCTAGCCAGTACCAGTTAGAGTCTCTATTAGCCAGTATCTTAGTTCAAAGAGGAGGGGGTCCCTCCCCCAGGAGAGTCTCTGCCTTGCCAGTACCTTAGTTCCCCATTAGCCAGTACCTACTGTTCTCCCCTCCCCAGTACAGTCTACTGCCCCCTCCCCCAGTAGCCAGTACCAGTTCTACTGCCTCTATTAGCCCTCCCCCAGTACATCCTACTGCCTCCTTAGTTCTCCCCCAGTGCATCCTACTGCCCCCCTACCCCCAGTCTCCTATCCCCCCAGAGTCTACTGCCTCCCCTCCCCCAGTACAGTCTACTGCCTCCTCCCCCAGTACATACTACTGCCTCCCCTCCCCCAGTACATTCTACTGCCTCCCTAGCCCCCAGGACAGTCTACTGCCTCCTCCCCCAGTACAGTACAGTCTACTGCCTACCCCCTCCCCCAGTACAGTCTACTGCCTCCCCTCCCCCAGTAGAGTCTACTGCCCTCCCCTCCCCAGTACTACTGCCTCTCCCCAGTACCTTAGTTCCTCCCCCTCTCCCCAGTCAGGAGGAGTCTACTGCCTCCCTCCCCCAGTACAGTCTAAGCCAGCCTCCCCTCCCCCAGTACATTCTGGTCCTGCCTGTTCCCCTCCCCCCAGCCTCCCTCCCCCAGTCTACTGCCTCCCTCCCCCAGTGTCTAATGCCTCCCTACCTTATGTAAAATGAAAGAGGAGGGGGTACATCCTGACTGCCTACCTCCCCCAATAGTTCAGGAGGAGGGGGTCTCCCCCAGTAACAATGCCTCCCCCTCCCCCAGTACAGTCTACTGCCTCCCCTCCCCCAGTCCCCCAGTCAGTCTACTGCCTCCCCTCCCCCAGTACAGTCCTACTGCCTCCCTCCCCCAGTAGAGTCCCCAGTACAGTCTACTGCCTCCCCTCCCCCAGTAGAGTCTACTGCCTCCCCTCCCCCAGTACAGTCTACTGCCTCCCCCCCAGTACAGTCTACTGCCTCCCTCCCCCAGTACAGTCTACTGCCTCCTCCCCCAGTACATCTACTGCCTCCCCCAGTACATTCTACTGCCTCCCCTCCCCCAGGACAGTCTACTGCCTCCCTCCCCCAGTACAGTCTACTGCCTCCCCTCCCCCAGTACAGTCTACTGCCTCCCCTCCCCCAGTCTACTGCCTCCCCCAGTAGAGTCTACTGCCTCCCTCCCCCAGTACAGTCTACTGCCTCCCTCCCCAGTACAGTCTACTGCCTCCCCTCCCCCAGTAGAGTCTACTGCCTCCCCTCCCCCAGTACAGTCTACTGCCTCCCCTCCCCCAGTGCCTACCCTCCCCAGTACAGTCTACTGCCTCCCTCCCCAGTACAGTCTACTGCCTCCCTCCCCCAGTACAGTCTACTGCCTCCCCTCCCCCAGTACAGTCTACTGCCTCCCCCCCAGTACAGTCTACTGCCTCCCCCCCAGTACAGTCTACTGCCTCCCCTCCCCCAGTACAGTCTACTGCCTCCCCTCCCCCAGTACAGTCTACTGCCTCCCCTCCCCCAGTACAGTCTACTGCCTCCCCTCCCCCAGTAGAGTCTACTGCCTCCCCTCCCCCAGTACAGTCTACTGCCTCCCCTCCCCCAGTACAGTCTACTGCCTCCCCTCCCCCAGTACAGTCTACTGCCTCCCCTCCCCCAGTACAGTCTACTGCCTCCCTCCCCCAGTACAGCCTCCCCTCCCCCCACTAGCCTCCCCCCTCCCCCAGTACAGTCTACTGCCTCCCTCCCCCAGTACAGTCTACTGCCTCCCCCAGTACAGTCTACTGCCTCCCCTCCCCCAGTACAGTCTACTGCCTCCCCTCCCCCAGTACAGTCTACTGCCTCCTCTCCCCCAGTACAGTCTACTGCCTCCCTCCCCCAGTACAGTCCTGCCTCCCCAGTACAGTCTACTGCCTCCCTCCCCAGTACAGTCTACTGCCTCCCTTCCCCCAGTACAGTCTACTGCCTCCCCCCCAGTGTCCTGCCTCCCTCCCCCAGTACAGTCTACTGCCTCCCTCCCCCAGTACAGTCTACTGCCTCCTCCCCCTCCCCTCCCCCAGTACAGTCTACTGCCTCCCCTCCCCAGTACAGTCTACTGCCTCCCCTCCCCAGTCAGTCTACTGCCTCCCCTCCCCAGTACAGTCTACTGCCTCCCTCCCCCAGTACAGTCTACTGCCTCCCTCCCCCTCCCCCAGTAGAGTCTACTGCCTCCCTCCCCCAGTACAGTCTACTGCCTCCCCTCCCCCAGTACAGTCTACTGCCTCCCCTCCCCCAGTAGAGTCTACTGCCCCCTCCCCCAGTAGAGTCTACTGCCTCCCCCCCTCTACTGCCTCCTCCCCCAGTCTACTGCCTCCCCTCCCCCAGTAGAGTCTACTGCCTCCCTCCCCCCAGTACAGTCTACTGCCTCCCTCCCCAGTAGAGTCTACTGCCTCCCTCCCCCCCAGTAGAGTCTACTGCCTCCCTCCCCCAGTACAGTCTACTGCCTCCCCTCCCCCAGTACAGTCTACTGCCTCCCTCCCCCAGTAGAGTCTGCCTCCCCTCCCCCAGTACCTCCCTTCCCCCCAGTACAGTCTACTGCCTCCCCTCCCCCAGTACAGCCTCCCCTCCCCCAGTACAGTCTACTGCCTCCCCTCCCCCAGTCTACTGCCTCCTCCCCCAGTACAGTCTACTGCCTACTCCTCCCCAGTACAGTCTACTGCCTCCCCTCCCCAGTACAGTCTACTGCCTCCCCTCCCCCAGTACAGTCTACTGCCTCCCCTCCCCCAGTAGAGTCTACTGCCCCTCCCCCAGTACATTCTACTGCCTCCCCTCCCCCAGTACATTCTACTGCCTCCCTCCTCCCCAGTACAGTCTACTGCCTCCCCTCCCCCTACTGCCTCCCCTCCCCCAGTACAGTCTACTGCCTCCCTTCCCCCAGTACAGTCTACTGCCTCCCTAAAACCCCAAACAGCAATGCAGATCTAAACTCAGCACGAAAAGAAACGTCCCTTTATCAGGACCCTGTCTTTCAAAGATAATTCGTAAAAATCCAAATAACTTCACAGATCTTAATTGTAAAGGGTTTAAACTCTGTTTCCCATGAACCATAAACAATTAATGAACATGCACCTGTGGAACGGTCGTTAAGACACTAACAGCTTACAGACGGTAGGCAATTAAGGTCACAGTTATGAAAACATAGGACACTAAGTAGGCCTTTCTACTGACTCTGAAAAACACAGAAAGAAAGATGCCCAGGTTCCCTGCTCATCTGCGTTTATCATCGAAGGAATTACACACCGAGGCCTGTACTCTGCATCGATTTGGAGGTGGAGGGTCCGTCATGGTCTGGGGCGGTGTGTCACAGCATCATCGGACTGAGCTTGTTGTCATTGCAGGCAATCTCAACGCTGTGCATTACAGGGAAGACATCCTCCTCCCTCATGTGGTACCCTTCCTGCAGGCTCATCCTGACATGACCCTCCAGCAAGACAATGCCTCCAGCCATACTGCTTGTTCTGTGCAGGATTTCCTGCAAGACAGGAATGTCAGTGTTCTGCCATGGCCAGTGATGAGCCCGGATCTCAATCCCATTGAGCACGTCTGGGACCTGTTGGATCAGAGGGTGAGGACTAGAGCCATTCCCCCCAGAAATGTCCGGGAACTTGCAGGTGCCTTGGTGGAAGAGTGGGGTAACATCTCACAGCAAGAACTGACAAATCTGGTGCAGTCCATGAGGAGGAGATGCACTGTAGTACTTAATGCAGCTGGTGGCCACACTAGATACTGACTATAACTTTTGATTTTGAACCCCCCTTTGTTCAGGGACACATTATTCCATTTCTGTTAGTCACATGTCTGTGGAACATGTTTAGTTTATGTCAGTTGTTGAATCTTATTTTGCAAATAGTTACACATGTTAAGTTTGCTAAAAATAAACGCAGTTGACAGTGAGAGGATGTTTTTTTGCTGAGTGTAGAAGCACGGTGGCTAGGAAAAACACCCTAGAAAGGCCAGAACCTAGGAAGAAACCTAGGGAGGAACCAGGCTACGAGGGGTGGCCAGTCCTCTTCTGGCTGTGCCGGGTGGAGATTATAACAGAACATGGCCAAGATGTTCAAACGTTCATAAATGACCAGCATGGTCAAATAATAATAATCACTGTGGTTGTAGAGGGTGCAACAGGTCAGCACCTCAGGAGTAAATGTCAGTTGGCTTTTCATTCAGTTAGAGACAGCAGGTGCGGTAAAGAGAAAGAGTCGAAAACAGCCGGATTGGGACGAGGTAGCACGTCCTGTGAACAGCTTTTTTTTATTTATTTTTTTATTTATTTTTTACAAAAAATATCTAGTTAACAGAAGAAAGAAAGACAAAATAAGGACAAAAGAAGGACAGAAGAAAAAGGAAAAGAAAGAGGGCAACAAAGTGAAACAGTCAGCACTTCTATTGCAACTTCGTATTTCGTCGTCCTAACGTAGTCTACACTGCTATCTGCCCAGCAGCTAGCCAGCTAGCAAACGTCTACCGAATAGCAGCACTGTAGAAACTATTACACTCAACTGAACGACTTGATTAGTGTAGTGTTAGCTAGCTACATAGTTGTCTTTGCTGTTTTCGTATCCAAGATAATTGTGTAGTTTAGAGCGTGTAGTCTTAGAGTGATTATCTTAATTTACCGAGGTTAGCTAGCCAGCTATTTGTCGTCCTTAACGTAGGAGACACTGCTAGCTAGCCAACAGCTAGCCAACGTCTACTGAATAGAACTTCCGCACTCAACAACCCGGTCGCATTCCGCTTCGCTCCACAGGTAGTATCACATTTTCATTTCATTTCATTACAGCACAACGGTTTGATTTGTTTGATCGTAGCTAGCTACATAGCTAGCTACATAGCCGTCTGTGTATCAAAGATAATTGTGTAGTCTAGAGCGATTTTCTAGGTTAGCTAGCCAGCTATTGTCGTTCTTTTAACGCAACGTAACGTAATCAACACTGCTAGCTAGCCAGCTAGCCCCGAATAGCAGCACTGTAGAAACTATTACACTCAACGGAACGACTTGATTAGTGTAGTGTCAACAACGCAGCCACTACCAGCTAGCCTACAAAGTCAACAACGCAGCCACTGCCAGCTAGCCTACTTCAGCAGTACTGTATCATTTTAATCATTTTAGTCAATAAGATTCTTGCTACGTAAGCTTAACTTTCTGAACATTCGAGACGTGTAGTCCACTTGTCATTCCAATCTCCTTGCATTAGCGTAGCCTCTTCTGTAGCCTGTCAACTATGTGTCTGTCTATCCCTGTTCTCTCCTCTCTGCACAGACCATACAAACGCTCCACACCGCGTGGCCGCGTCCACCCTAATCTGGTGGTCCCAGCGCGCACGACCCACGTGGAGTTCCAGGTCTCTGGTAGCCTCTGGAACTGCCGATCTGCGGCCAACAAGGCAGAGTTCATCTCAGCCTATGCCTCCCTCCAGTCCCTCGACTTCTTGGCACTGACGGAAACATGGATCACCACAGATAACACTGCTACTCCTACTGCTCTCTCTTCGTCCGCCCACGTGTTCTCGCACACCCCGAGAGCTTCTGGTCAGCGGGGTGGTGGCACCGGGATCCTCATCTCTCCCAAGTGGTCATTCTCTCTTTCTCCGCTTACCCATCTGTCTATCGCCTCCTTTGAATTTCATGCTGTTACAGTTACCAGCCCTTTCAAGCTTAACATCCTTATCATTTATCGCCCTCCAGGTCCCCTCGGAGAGTTCATCAATGAGCTTGATGCCTTGATAAGCTCCTTTCCTGAGGACGGCTCACCTCTCACAGTTCTGGGCGACTTTAACTTCCCCACGTCTACCTTTGACTCATTCCTCTCTGCCTCCTTCTTTCCACTCCTCTCCTCTTTTGACCTCACCCTCTCACCTTCCCCCCCTACTCACAAGGCAGGCAATACGCTCGACCTCATCTTTACTAGGTGCTGTTCTTCCACTAACCTCATTGCAACTCCCCTCCAAGTCTCCGACCACTACCTTGTATCCTTTTCCCTCTCGCTCTCATCCAACACTTCCCACACTGCCCCTACTCGGATGGTATCGCGCCGTCCCAACCTTCGCTCTCTCTCCCCCACTACTCTCTCCTCTTCCATCCTATCATCTCTTCCCTCTGCTCAAACCTTCTCCAACCTATCTCCTGATTCTGCCTCCTCAACCCTCCTCTCCTCCCTTTCTGCATCCTTTGACTCTCTATGTCCCCTATCCTCCAGGCCGGCTCGGTCCTCCCCTCCCGCTCCGTGGCTCGACGACTCATTGCGAGCTCACAGAACAGGGCTCCGGGCAGCCGAGCGGAAATGGAGGAAAACTCGCCTCCCTGCGGACCTGGCATCCTTTCACTCCCTCCTCTCTACATTTTCCTCCTCTGTCTCTGCTGCTAAAGCCATTTTCTACCACTCTAAATTCCAAGCATCTGCCTCTAACCCTAGGAAGCTCTTTGCCACCTTCTCCTCCCTCCTGAATCCTCCTCCCCCTCCCCCTCCTCCCCTCTCTGCAGATGACTTCGTCAACCATTTTGAAAAGAAGGTCGACGACATCCGATCCTCGTTTGCTAAGTCAAACGACACCGCTGGTTCTGCTCACACTGCCCTACCCTGTGCTCTGACCTCTTTCTCCCTCTCTCCAGATGAAATCTCGCGTCTTGTGACGGCCGGCCGCCCAACAACCTGCCCGCTTGACCCTATCCCCTCCTCTCTTCTCCAGACCATTTCCGGAGACCTTCTCCCTTACCTCACCTCGCTCATCAACTCATCCCTGACCGCTGGCTACGTCCCTTCCGTCTTCAAGAGAGCGAGAGTTGCACCCCTTCTGAAAAAACCTACACTCGATCCCTCCGATGTCATCAACTACAGACCAGTATCCCTTCTTTCTTTTCTCTCCAAAACTCTTGAACGTGCCGTCCTTGGCCAGCTCTCCCGCTATCTCTCTCAGAATGACCTTCTTGATCCAAATCAGTCAGGTTTCAAGACCAGTCATTCAACTGAGAATACTCTTCTCTGTATCACGGAGGCACTCCGCACTGCTAAAGCTAACTCTCTCTCCTCTGCTCTCATCCTTCTTGACCTATCGGCTGCCTTCGATACTGTGAACCATCAGATCCTCCTCTCCACCCTCTCCGAGTTGGGCATCTCCGGCGCGGCCCACGCTTGGATTGCGTCCTACCTGACAGGTCGCTCCTACCAGGTGGCGTGGCGAGAATCTGTCTCCTCACCACGCGCTCTCACCACTGGTGTCCCCCAGGGCTCGGTTCTAGGCCCTCTCCTATTCTCGCTATACACCAAGTCACTTGGCTCTGTCATAACCTCACATGGTCTCTCCTATCATTGCTATGCAGACGACACACAATTAATCTTCTCCTTTCCCCCATCTGATGACCAGGTGGCGAATCGCATCTCTGCATGTCTGGCAGACATATCAGTGTGGATGACGGATCACCACCTCAAGCTGAACCTCGGCAAGACGGAGCTGCTCTTCCTCCCGGGAAGGACTGCCCGTTCCATGATCTCGCCATCACGGTTGACAACTCCATTGTGTCCTCCTCCCAGAGCGCTAAGAACCTTGGCGTGATCCTGGACAACACCCTGTCGTTCTCAACTAACATCAAGGCGGTGGCCCGTTCCTGTAGGTTCATGCTCTACAACATCCGCAGAGTACGACCCTGCCTCACACAGGAAGCGGCGCAGGTCCTAATCCAGGCACTTGTCATCTCCCGTCTGGATTACTGCAACTCGCTGTTGGCTGGGCTCCTGCCTGTGCCATTAAACCCCTACAACTCATCCAGAACGCCGCAGCCCGTCTGGTGTTCAACCTTCCCAAGTTCTCTCACGTCACCCCGCTCCTCCGCTCTCTCCACTGGCTTCCAGTTGAAGCTCGCATCCGCTACAAGACCATGGTGCTTGCCTACGGAGCTGTGAGGGGAACGGCACCTCAGTACCTCCAGGCTCTGATCAGGCCCTACACCCAAACAAGGGCACTGCGTTCATCCACCTCTGGCCTGCTCACCTCCCTACCACTGAGGAAGTACAGTTCCCGCTCAGCCCAGTCAAAACTGTTCGCTGCTCTGGCCCCCAATGGTGGAACAAACTCCCCACGACGCCAGGACAGCGGAGTCAATCACCACCTTCCGGAGACACCTGAAACCCCACCTCTTTAAGGAATACCTAGGATAGGATAAAGTAATCCTTCTCACCCCCCCCCCCTTAAAAGATTTAGATGCACTATTGTAAAGTGGCTGTTCCACTGGATGTCATAAGGTGAATGCACCAATTTGTAAGTCGCTCTGGATAAGAGCGTCTGCTAAATGACTTAAATGTAAATGTCTTTGGGACACGTCCTGTGAACAGCTTTGGGACACGTCCTGTGAACAGCTTTGCGACACGTCCTGTGAACAGCTTTGCGACACGTCCTGTGAACAGCTTTGCGACACGTCCTGTGAACAGCTTTGCGACACGTCCTGTGAACAGCTTTATGTGCTCTTCGATATTGCACTGTCGTGATTATACAGTAACACTAGACGGTAGGTCATCTTTAACTCTATAGTGACTGTGCTGGTCCAGTATTACTGTATAATCATGTATAATCATCAACTCTATAGTGACTGTACAGATCAATATCTCGCTGCACATTGATCTGGAATTGATTCATCACTCCAAACTTTTACACTTCTCCAGTGACCGATGGCGGCGATCTTTACTCCCCCCGACGCTTGGCATTGTGTATGGTGATCTTAAGCTTGTGTGCGGCTGCTTGTCCACGGAAACCCATTTCATGACGCTCCCGACAAACAGTTATTGTGCTGACTTTGCTTCCAGGCAGTTTGAAACTCGGTAGTGAGTGTTGCAACTGAGGACAGACGATTTTTACGCTCTTCAGCACTCGGCTATCTTGTTCTGTGAGCTTGTGTGGCCTACCACATTGCGGCTGAGCCGTTGTTGCTCCTTCATATTTCACAATAACGGCAGTTGACTGGGGCAGCTCCAGCAGGGCAGAAATTTGACAAACTGACTTATTGCTCTAGCAGGGAAGCTCTAGCAGGGCGGAAAGTTGACAATCTTACAAACTGACTTGTTGGAAAGGTGGCATCCTATGATGGTGCCACGTTGAAAGTCACTGAACTGTTCAGTAAGGCCATTCTACAGCCAATGTTTGTCTATGGAGATTGCATGACTGTGTACTCGATTTTATACACCTGTCAGCTGTCGGCTGTGGCTGAAATAGCCCGAATCCACTAATTTGAAGGGGTGTCCACATACTTTAGGATATGTAGTTTATGCCGTGTAATGTCCCACATTTGACAGAGACATACTCTCGCTCTCTTGTTCCTCACCGACTCAAAACCACACAGAAAATGAACTGGCTGTCTGGTCGTCCGTCCGTCTGGCCGTCATGATGAGGATAGATCAGTGTGTCTGATAACCCCTCATTTAACACAGCAGGTGGGATGATGAACGTCTCTCTCTTTCTCTCTGTATCTCTCTCTCTCTCTCTCTCTCTCTCTCTCTCTCTCTCTCTCTCTCTCTCTCTCTCTCTCTCCCACCCCTCTCTGAATTTCAATGTATCTCTCTCTCCCACTCTCTCTCTCTCTCCCACCTCCTCTCTCTCTCTCTCTCTCTCTCTCTCTCTCTCTGAATTCCAATCTCTCTCTGACTCTCTCTCTCTCTCTCTCTCACCCCTCTGAATTTCAATCTCTCTCTGAATTCCAATCTCTCTCTGACTCTCTCTCTCTCTCTCTCTCTCTCTCACCACTCTCTGAATTTCAATCTATCTATCTATCTATCTATCTATCTATCTATCTATCTATCTATCTATCTATCTATCTATCTATCTATCTATCTATCTATCTCTCTCTCTCTCTTTCTCTCTCTCTCTGTCTCTCTCTCTCTCTCTCTCTCCCACCCCTCTCTGAATTTCAATCTCTCTCTCTCTCCCACCCCCTCTCTCTCTCTCTCTCTCTCAGCCCTCTCTCTCTCTCTCTCTCCCACCCCTCTCTGAATTTCAATCTCTCTCTCTCCCCCCCTCTCTCTCTCTCTCCCCCCCCTCTCTCTCTCTCTCTCATCCCTCTCTCTCTCTCTCTCTCCCACCCCCTCTCTCTCTCTCTCTCAGCCCCTCTCTCTCTCTCTCTCCCTCAGCCCTCTCTCTCTCTCTCTCCACCCCTCTCTCTCTCTCTCTCTCTTCCACACTCTCTTTCTCTTAGTCTGGGGAAGGTTTGCCTGTGTGTGTGTGTGTGTGTGTGTGTGTGTGTGTGTGTGTGTGTGTGTGTGTGTGTGTGTGTGTGTGTGTGTGTGTGTGTGTGTGTGTGTGTGTGTGTGTGTGTGTGTGTGTGTGTGTGTGTGTGTGTGTGTGTGTGTGTTTATGTGGAGACTACAGGAGTGTTTAACAGCTGGCCAGTAAATCCCTCAACCAGAGGAGGAGGTCTGATGTTGAGGGGGCTTAGAGGACCCTGCAGATCCCCCCAGCTCTGTCTGACACACACACACACACACACACACACACACACACACACACACGCATGTACGGACGCGCGCACACACACACACACCCACACACACACATGTGAACAATCATCTGTGAATCAATAATGAACCAAACTTCCACCAATCAGCCCTGTTGCTACCAATCTATTACCCCACCTCACACACAGCCCTGTTGTCACCAATCCATTACCCCACCTCACACACAGCCCTGTTGTCACCAATCCATTACCCCACCTCACACACAGCCATGTTGCTACCAATCCATTACCCCACCTCACACACAGCCCTGTTGTCACCAATCCATTACCCCACCTCACACACAGCCCTGTTGCTACCAATCCATTACCCCACCTCACACACAGCCCTGTTGTCACCAATCCATTACCCCACCTCACACACAGCCCTGTTGTCACCAATCCATTACCCCACCTCACACACAGCCCTGTTGCTACCAATCCATTACCCCACCTCACACACAGCCCTGTTGTCACCAATCCATTACCCCACCTCACACACAGCCCTGTTGCTACCAATCCATTACCCCACCTCACACACAGCCCTGTTGCTACCAATCCATTACCCCACCTCACACACAGCCCTGTTGCTACCAATCCATTACCCCACCTCACACACAGCCCTGTTGCTACCAATCCATTACCCCACCTCACACACTGCCCTGTTGCTACCAATCCATTACCCCACCTCACACACAGCCATGTTGCTACCAATCCATTACCCCACCTCACACACAGCCCTGTTGTCATCAATCCATTACCCCACCTCACACACAGCCATGTTGCTACCAATCCATTACCCCACCTCACACACAGCCCTGTTGTCACCAATCCATTACCCCACCTCACACACAGCCCTGTTGTCACCAATCCTATTACCCCACCTCACACACAGCCCTGTTGTCACCAATCCATTACCCCACCTCACACACAGCCATGTTGTCACCAATCCATTACCCCACCTCACACACAGCCCTGTTGTCACCAATCCATTACCCCACCTCACACACAGCCCTGTTGTCACCAATCTATTACCCCACCTCACACACAGCCCTGTTGTCACCAATCCATTACCCCACCTCACACACAGCCCTGTTGCTACCAATCCATTACCCCACCTCACACACAGCCATGTTGCTACCAATCCATTACCCCACCTCACACACAGCCCTGTTGCTACCAATCCATTACCCCACCTCACACACAGCCATGTTGCTACCAATCTATTACCCCACCTCACACACAGCCCTGTTGTCACCAATCCATTACCCCACCTCACACACAGCCATGTTGCTCCCAATCCATTACCCCACCTCACACACAGCCCTGTTGTCACCAATCCATTACCCCACCTCACACACAGCCCTGTTGCTACCAATCCATTACCCCACCTCACACACAGCCCTGTTGTCACCAATCCATTACCCCACCTCACACACAGCCCTGTTGCCACCAATCCATTACCCCACCTCACACACAGCCCTGTTGTCACCAATCCATTACCCCACCTCACACACAGCCCTGTTGCTACCAATCCATTACCCCACCTCACACACAGCCCTGTTGTCACCAATCCATTACCCCACCTCACACACAGCCCTGTTGCCACCAATCTATTACCCCACCTCACACACAGCCCTGTTGTCACCAATCCATTACCCCACCTCACACACAGCCCTGTTGCTACCAATCCATTACCCCACCTCACACACAGCCCTGTTGTCACCAATCCATTACCCCACCTCACACACAGCCATGTTGTCACCAATCCATTACCCCACCTCACACACAGCCCTGTTGTCACCAATCCATTACCCCACCTCACACACAGCCCTGTTGTCACCAATCCATTACCCCACCTCACACACAGCCCTGTTGCCACCAATCCATTACCCCACCTCACACACAGCCCTGTTGCTACCAATCCATTACCCCACCTCACACACACAGCCCTGTTGTCACCAATCCATTACCCCACCACACACAGCCCTGTTGCTACCAAGCCCTGTTGCTACCAATCCATTACCCCACCTCACACACAGCCCTGTTGTCACCAATCCATTACCCCCACCTCACAATCCATTACCCCACCTCACAGCCCTGTTGTCACCAATCCATTACCCCACCTCACACACAGCCCTGTTGTCACCAATCCATTACCCCACCTCACACACAGCCATGTTGCTCACCAATCTATTACCCCACCTCACACACAGCCCTGTTGTCACCAATCCATTACCCCACCTCACACACAGCCCTGTTGTCACCAATCCATTACCCCACCTCACACACAGCCCTGTTGTCACCAATCTATTACCCCACCTCACACAGCCCTGTTTCACCAATCTATTACCCCACCTCACACACAGCCCTGTTGTCACCAATCCATTACCCCACCTCACACACAGCCCTGTTGTCACCAATCCATTACCCCACCTCACACACAGCCCTGTTGTCACCAATCCATTACTTTCCTCACACACAGCCCTGTTGCTACCAATCCATTACCCCACCTCACACACAGCCCTGTTGCTACCAATCCATTACCCCACCTCACACACAGCCATGTTGTCACCAATCTATTACCCCACCTCACACACAGCCATGTTGTCACCAATCTATTACCCCACCTCACACACAGCTATGTTGCTACCAATCCATTACCCCACCTCACACACAGCCCTGTTGCTACCAATCCATTACCCCACCTCACACACAGCCCTGTTGTCACCAATCCATTACCCCACCTCACACACAGCCCTGTTGCTACCAATCTATTACCCCACCTCACACACAGCCCTGTTGCTACCAATCCATTACCCCACCTCACACACAGCCCTGTTGCTACCAATCCATTACCCCACCTCACACACAGCCCTGTTGTCACCAATCCATTACCCCACCTCACACACAGCCCTGTTGTCACCAATCCATTACCCCACCTCACACACAGCCCTGTTGTCACCAATCCATTACCCCACCTCACACACAGCCCTGTTGTCACCAATCCATTACCCCACCTCACACACAGCCCTGTTGTCACCAATCCATTACCCCACCTCACACACAGCCCTGTTGCTCACCAATCCATTACCCCACCTCACACACAGCCCTGTTGTCACCAATCCATTACCCCACCTCACACACAGCCCTGTTGTCACCAATCCATTACCCCACCTCACACACAGCCTGTTGTCACCAATCCATTACCCCACCTCACACACAGCCCTGTTGCTACCAATCCATTACCCCACCTCACACACAGCCCTGTTGCTACCAATCCATTACCCCACCTCACACACAGCCCTGTTGCTCACCAATCCATTACCCCACCTCACACACAGCCCTGTTGTCACCAATCCATTACCCCACCTCACACACAGCCCTGTTGTCACCAATCCATTACCCCACCTCACACACAGCCCTGTTGTCACCAATCCATTACCCCACCTCACACACAGCCCTGTTGTCACCAATCCATTACCCCACCTCACACACAGCCCTGTTGTCACCAATCCATTACCCCACCTCACACACAGCCATGTTGTCACCAATCCATTACCCCACCTCACACACAGCCCTGTTGTCACCAATCCATTACCCCACCTCACACACAGCCCTGTTGCTACCAATCCATTACCCCACCTCACACACAGCCCTGTTGCTACCAATCCATTACCCCACCTCACACACAGCCCTGTTGTCACCAATCCATTACCCCACCTCACACACAGCCCTGTTGTCACCAATCCATTACCCCACCTCACACACAGCCCTGTTGTCACCAATCCATTACCCCACCTCACACACAGCCATGTTGTCACCAATCCATTACCCCACCTCACACACAGCCCTGTTGTCACCAATCCATTACCCCACCTCACACACAGCCCTGTTGTCACCAATCCATTACCCCACCTCACACACAGCCCTGTTGTCACCAATCCATTACCCCACCTCACACACAGCCAGCCCTGTTGTCACCAATCCATTACCCCACCTCACACACAGCCCTGTTGTCACCAATCCATTACCCCACCTCACACACAGCCATGTTGTCACCAATCCATTACCCCACCTCACACACAGCCCTGTTGCTCACCAATCCATTACCCCACCTCACACACAGCCTGTTGCACCAATCCATTACCCCACCTCACACACAGCCCTGTTGTCACCAATCCATTACCCCCACCTCACACACAGCCCTGTTGTCACCAATCCATTACCCCACCTCACACACAGCCCTGTTGTCACCAATCCATTACCCCACCTCACACACAGCCCTGTTGTCACCAATCCATTACCCCACCTCACACACAGCCCTGTTGTCACCAATCCATTACCCCACCTCACACACAGCCCTGTTGTCTACCAATCCATTACCCCACCTCACACACAGCCCTGTTGTCACCAATCCATTACCCCACCTCACACACAGCCCTGTTGTCACCAATCCATTACCCCACCTCACACACAGCCCTGTTGCTACCAATCCATTACCCCACCTCACACACAGCCCTGTTGTCACCAATCTATTACCCCACCTCACACACAGCCCTGTTGTCACTCACACACAGCCCTGTTCTATTACCCCACCTCACACACAGCCCTGTTGCACCAATCCATTACCCCACCTCACACACAGCCCTGTTGTCACCAATCCATTACCCCACCTCACACACAGCCCTGTTGTCACCAATCCATTACCCCACCTCACACACAGCCATGTTGTCAATCTATTACCCCACCAATCCATTACCCCACCTCACACACAGCCCTGTTGTCACCAATCCATTACCCCACCTCACACACAGCCATGTTGCTACCAATCCATTACCCCACCTCACACACAGCCATGTTGCTACCAATCCATTACCCCACCTCACACACAGCCCTGTTGTCACCAATCCATTACCCCACCTCACACACAGCCCTGTTGTCACCAATCCATTACCCCACCTCACACACAGCCCTGTTGTCACCAATCTATTACCCCACCTCACACACAGCCCTGTTGCTACCAATCCATTACCCCACCTCACACACAGCCATGTTGTCACCAATCCATTACCCCACCTCACACACAGCCCTGTTGTCACCAATCCATTACCCCACCTCACACACAGCCATGTTGTCACCAATCCATTACCCCACCTCACACACAGCCCTGTTGTCACCAATCCATTACCCCACCTCACACACAGCCCTGTTGCTACCAATCCATTACCCCACCTCACACACAGCCCTGTTGTCACCAATCTATTACCCCACCTCACACACAGCCCTGTTGTCACCAATCCTCACACACAGCCCTGTTGCTACCAATCCCCCACCTCACACACAGCCCTGTTGTCACCAATCCATTACCCCACCTCACACACAGCCCTGTTGTCACCAATCTATTACCCCACCTCACACACAGCCCTGTTGTCACCAATCTATTACCCCACCTCACACACAGCCCTGTTGCTACCAATCCATTACCCCACCTCACACACAGCCCTGTTGTCACCAATCCATTACCCCACCTCACACACAGCCCTGTTGTCACCAATCCATTACCCCACCTCACACACAGCCCTGTTGTCACCAATCCATTACCCCACCTCACACACAGCCATGTTGTCACCAATCTATTACCCCACCTCACACACAGCCATGTTGCTACCAATCCATTACCCCACCTCACACACAGCCCTGTTGTCACCAATCCATTACCCCACCTCACACACAGCCCTGTTGTCACCAATCCATTACCCCACCTCACACACAGCCCTGTTGTCACCAATCCATTACCCCACCTCACACACAGCCATGTTGCTACCAATCCATTACCCCACCTCACACACAGCCATGTTGCTACCAATCCATTACCCCACCTCACACACAGCCCTGTTGCTACCAATCCATTACCCCACCTCACACACAGCCCTGTTGTCACCAATCCATTACCCCACCTCACACACAGCCATGTTGCTACCAATCCATTACCCCACCTCACACACAGCCCTGTTGTCACCAATCTATTACCCCACCTCACACACAGCCATGTTGTCACCAATCCATTACCCCACCTCACACACAGCCCTGTTGCCACCAAAACATGTATTGTGTAACATGATGTCCTATGAGTGTCATCTGATGAAGATCATCAACGGTTAGTGATTCATTTTATCTCTATTTCTGCTTCTTTTTTTTTTTTGTCTCTTTGGCTGGAAAAATGGCTGTGTTATTCTGTGACTAGGCACGCACCTAACATAATCACATTCGTCGTAAAGCCTTTTTGAAATCGGACACTGTGGGTGGGGTTAACAAGAAGTGTATCTTTAAAATGGTCTGAAATACATGCGCCAAACTCTGCACTTCCTGTTGTCATAAGGATCCCGTTAACGGGATCTCAGCCATAAGAAGATTTATAAAATCTAACAACATTTCTTGTTTTTTTTTTTTTGGGGGGGGTTAATTCATTTTGACCAGCCCATGTCAACTAAATATATTGTCCAGCTCATCTGCCATTTGCCAGAATTTCCAGATGTCCAATCCAACCCCTGCGATATTCATAGAATATCTTTTAGGGCCATTAACTTTTCTCTTCTCGGGGAAGTGAGTCCGTTCCACAATGTCAGACAAGACAATTATTTAATCATGAATTAGAGGTTATCCGTGATGTATTATGGGCCGTAGATCATACTTTTCCTCAATCCATTGTGTACTTCAGGCTACGGGCTACGGTCTCGGTCTGCTCAGTTCATTTTGTACTGCAGGCTACGGGCTATGGTCTCGGTTTTATGAGGCCCTATATCCTAGCACTGTTGCATTTTACAGTAGCTCAATATTGTGCCATTCATCATTCCACACACAGCACATACACACACACACACACACACACACACACACACACACACACACACACACACACACACACACACACACACACACACACACACACACACACACACACACACACACACACACACACACACACACACACACACACACACACACACACACACACACACACACACACACACTCAATGGAGATTAACAACACACAACGCCCTGACTGTGTGTGTGTGTGTGTGTGTGTGTGTGTGTGTGTGTGTACCCCATGTGTGTGTGTGTGTGTGTGTGTGTGTGTGTGTGTGTGTGTGTGTGTGTGTGTGTCAAAGGTAGGGAGAACAGAGGAGAGGCAGACAGACAGAGCAGATTTCTTTTAGTCATGATCGGCTGGCAAGAATGAATATATATTTTTTACTCTGCCCCTCCAAGCTGCCCGCCCTTCTTTTTCCTCGCTCCAAAAAAGGCCCTCTGTCTCCTCCCCTTTTTTTCCTACTCTATATAATGCCCTCTGTCTCCTCCCCCATTTTGTCCATATAAGGCCCTCTGTCTCCTCCCCTTTTTCTCCACCCATATAAGGTACTCTGTCTCCTCCCACTTTTTCCATCATTCCATATAAGGCCCTCTGTCTGCTACCCCCTTTCACCTCGCTCCAAATAAGGCCCTCTGTTCCTTTCCCCCTATATTTTAGCAGTGTTGCATTTTAAAGTAGCTCAATATTGTGCCATTCATCATTCCACACACACACACACACACACACACACACACACACACACACACACACACACACACACACACACACACACACACACACACACACACACACACACACACACACACACACACCACTGTGTTGATGACGGCATCAGACTTAATGGAGATTAACAATACACACAGTCCTGACCCCTGTGTGTGTGTGTGTGTGTGTGTGTGTGTGTGTGTGTGTGTGTGTGTGTGTGTGTGTGTGTGTGTGTGTGTGTGTGTGTGTGTGTGTGTGTGTGTGTGTGTGTGTGTGACTTTTTGTAGGCATGATGGCTGGCAAGAATATATATTTTTACTCTGCCCCTCTTTTTCCTCACTTCATATACGTCTCTATGGGGGTGCCACAGGGTTCAATTCTTGACCGACTCTCTTCTCTGTATAAATCAATGATGTCGCTCTTGCTGCTGGTGAGTCTCTGATCCACCTCAACGCAGACGACACCATTCTGTATACTTCTGGACCTTCTTTGGACACTGTGTTAACTAACCTCCAGATGAGCTTCAATGCCATACAGCTCTCCTTCTGTGGCCTCCATTGCTCTTAAATACAAGTAAAACTAATTGCATGCTCTTCAACCGATCGCTGCCTGCATCTGGCCGCCTGTCCAACATCACTAGTCTGGACGGCTCTGACTTAGAATATTTGGACAACTACAAATACCTAGGTGTCTGGTTAGACTGTAAACTCTCCTTCCAGACTCACATTAAGCATCTCAATCCAAAGTTAAATCTAGAATTGCTTCCTATTTCACAACAAAGCATCCTTCACTCATGCCACCAAACATACCCTTGTAAAACTGACCATCCTACCGATCTTCGACTTTGGCGATGTAATTTACAAAATAGCCTCCAACACTCTACTCAGCAAATTGATGCAGTCTATCACAGTGCCATCTGTTTTGTCACCAAAGCCCCATATACTGTGACCTGTATTCTCGTTGGCTGGCCCTCGCTACATATTCATCGCCAAACCCACTGGCTCCATGTCATCTACAATACCCTGCTAGGTAAAGTCCCCCTTATCTCAGCTCGCTGGTCACCATAGCATCAACCACCTGTAGCACACGCTCCAGCAGGTATATCTCTCTGGTCACCCCCAAAACCAATTCTTTCTTTGGCCACCTCTCCTTCCAGTTCTCTGCTGCCAATGAAATAAGAAGCAAAAATCTCTGAAATGAAACACTTATCTCACCTCATTTGCTCACATCGTATATAGACTTGTTTCTACTGTATTATTGACTGCACTCCATGTGTAACTCTGTGTTGTTGTTTACTCCATGTGTAACTCTGTGTCGTTGTATGTGTCGAACTGCTTTGCTTTATCTTGGCCAGGTCGCAGTTGTAAATGAGAACTTGTTCTCAACTTGCCTACTTGGTTAAATAAAGGTGAAATATATATATATATATATATATATATATTTTTTTTTAAATAAGACCCTCTGTCTCCTCCCCCTTACTCCTTGCTCCAAATAAGGCCCTCTGTCTCCTCCCCCTTACTCCTCACTCCAAATAAGGCCATCTGTCTCCTCCCTCTTTCCCCCTCCAAATAAGGCCCTCTGTCTCCTCCCCCTTTCTCCCCACTCCATATAAGGAACTCTGTCTCAAAGGTGTTGCTATGGTTTTGGCTGCTCTGCTCCAACATCTGGGAGGAAAGTTTGCACAGAGACATTTTGACCTCCTTTATGTAATTCCCTGTTTCCACTCTTCCTGGAGAGAGGGATGGCAGGAGGAGAGCGAGAGGGCTGGAAGCAAGGAAGGAAGGAAGGAGAGAAGGGATGGCAGAAGGAGAGCGAGAGGGCTGGAAGCAAGGAAGGAAGGAAGGAGAGAAGGGGATGGATGGAAGGAAGGAAGGAAGGAAGGAAGGAAGGAAGGAAGGAAGGAAGGAAGGAAGGAAGGAGAGAAGGGGATGGAAGGAAGGAAGGAAGGAAGGAAGGAAGGAAGGAAGGAAGGAAAGGAAGGGAGGGAGGGAGGGAGGAAGGAAGGAAGGAAGGAAGGAAGGAAGGAAGGAAGGAAGGAAGGAAGGAAGGAAGGAAGGAAGGAAGGAAGGAAGGAAGGAAGGAAGGAAGGAAGGAAGGAAGGAAGGAAGGAGAATGGATCTTTAGATGAGAGTCTGTCTGAATGTTTTGAACTCCCTGACGTTCTCACCCGCCTCAATAGAATGCCCAAACTGGAGCCTCTTCATCTCCTCCTTCTGCCCCCTCTTTCTTTTTAAATGATGCCATTTTGGACAGAGCCTTTGAGGAGTCAGCTGGAGCTAGCTTAACTAACAGACAGCCAGGGCCAACATTAACGGAACGTCCACGGCCCAGTCGTCATTGGTCTCCATGCCGGTTTGTCTGTTTCTCTGGACCAGTTTCCCATGGAGAATTGCTATTAGGCACAGTGTTTGTTTTCTTTCTCATTCTCTCTCATCCTTGGTTCACAGTTCACATCACAATGGAGAGAAATATCAACTTCTCTTGATGTAACCACCTGTCCTCCTCCTAGATAGCATTGTTTCTAGGAGTGTGCTCTTTGACCAGAGCCCTATGGGAACAAAAACCTATACGCTTGGGTTTGTGTGTGTGTGTGTGTGTGTGATCTAGAGAGGGCTGTGTTGATACAACATAGGGATGTTCCAGTATTCGGAGTTTAGGAAACAGTTTGGATGAAGATATAATATTCTGTGATCATCAGAGTCACATTATTATGATTAGTATTAATATTATCGTGTGTGTGTGTGTGTGTGTGTGTGTGTGTGTGTGTGTGTGTGTGTGTGTGTGTGTGTGTGTGTGTGTGTGTGTGTGTGTGTGTATGTGTATGTGTGTGTGTGTGTGTGTGTGTGTGTGTTATGCACAAGCTGAGCTAAGTCACACGCTGTGCTGGGGAACAAAGCAACGAAAGCTGAACTAGGGCAGAGTCTGACTGAACAGAAAGAGAGCTTTCTGCCATGAAAACATCGACTTGGCCCCAAAATGGTACTCTATTTCCCTTCATAGTGCACTACTTTTGACTAGGGGCCTATAGGGCTCTGGTCTAAAGTAGTGCACTGTGTAGAGAATAGGGTGCCATTTGGGATGTAATCATATTCTCATAAAATAAGCTAACTTTCCTAAACTCAACTTCCTCTAAGTATGAACTACATCAAAGAGCCACGCAGAGGTTCATTTAAATAAACATGACGATAAATAATAGCAATAAACAGAATAGAATCCATCCGTCTGTTCTAGAATCCATCCGTCTGTTCGAGAATCCATCCGTCTGTTCTAGAATCCATCCATCTGTTCTAGAATCCATCCTTCTGTTCTAGAATCGATTAGTCTGTTCTAGAATTCCCACAGATCTTTGTGTCCCGAACGGAACCATATTCCCTATTAAGATAATTACTTTTGACCACGGCACATAGAGTGCCCAAAGGGCCCCGGCAAAAGTAGGGCACTTCATTTTGTATTTGTATTCATTAAGGATCCCCATTAGTTCATGCCAAGGCAGCAGCTACTCTTCCTGGGGTTTATTATGGATCCCCATTAGTTCCTGTCAAGGCAGCAGCTTCTCTTCCTGGGGTTTATTATGGATCCCCATTAGTTCCTGCCGAGGCAGCAGCTACTCTTCCTGGGGTTTATTATGGATCCCCATTAGTTCCTGTCAAGGCAGCAGCTACTCTTCCTGGGGTTTATTATGGATCCCCATTAGTTCCTGTCAAGGCAGCAGCTACTCTTCCTGGGGTTTATTATGGATCCCCATTAGTTCCTGCCAAGGCAGCAGCTACTCTTCCTGGGGTTTATTATGGATCCCCATTAGTTCCTGCCAAGGCAGCAGCTACTCTTCCTGGGGTTTATTATGGATCCCCATTAGTTCCTGTCAAGGCAGCAGCTACTCTTCCTGGGGTTTATTATGGATCCCCATTAGTTCCTGTCAAGGCAGCAGATACTCTTCCTGGGGTTTATTATGGATCACCATTAGTTCCTGTCAAGGCAGCAGCTACTCTTCCTGGGGTTTATTATGGATCCCCATTAGTTCCTGTCAAGGCAGCAGCTACTCTTCCTGGAGTTTATTATGGATCCCCATTAGTTCCTACCAAGGCAGCAGCTACTCTTCCTGGGGTTTATTATGGATCCCCATTAGTTCCTGCCAAAGCAGCAGCTACTCTTCCTGGGGTTTATTATGGATCCCCATTAGTTCCTGTCAAAGCAGCAGCTACTCTTCCTGGGGTTTATTATGGATCCCCATTAGTTCCTGCCAAGGCAGCATCTCAAATCAACATGTATTTGTCACATGTAGACTTTACCGTGAAATGCTTACTTACAAGCCCTTAACCAACAGTGCAGTTCAAGAAGAAGAAAATGTTTAGTTTACTAAAATAAAAGTAATAATAAGAAGTTACACAATAAGAATAACAATAACAAGGCTAACAAGTTTATTTACAGGGTGTTACGGTACAGAGTCAATGTGGAGACTATATACAGGGGGTACTGGTACAGAGTCAATGTGGAGGCTATATACAGGGGGTACCGGTACAGAGTCAGTGTGGAGGCTATATACAGGGGGTACTGGTACAGAGTCAATGTGGAGACTATATACAGGGGGTACCGGTACAGAGTCAGTGTGGAGGCTATATACAGGGGGTACCGGTACAGAGTCAGTTTGGAGGCTATATACAGGGGGTACTGGTACAGAGTCAGTTTGGAGGCTATATACAGGGGGTACTGGTACAGAGTCAGTGTGGAGGCTATATACAGGGGGTACCGGTACAGAGTCAGTTGGAGGCTATATACAGGGGGTACTGGTACAGAGTCAATGTGGAGGCTATTTACAGGGGGTACTGGTACAGAGTCAGTGTGGAGGCTATATACAGGGGGTACCGGTACAGAGTCAATGTGGAGACTATATACAGGGGGTACCGGTACAGAGTCAATGTGGAGACTATATACAGGGGGTACCGGTACAGAGTCAATGTGGAGGCTATATACAGGGGGTACCGGTACAGAGTCAGTGTGGAGGCTATATACAGGGGGTACCGGTACAGAGTCAGTGTGGAGGCTATATACAGGGGGTACCGGTGCAGAGTCAATGTGGAGGCTATATACAGGGGGTACCGGTACAGAGTCTATGTGGAGGCTATATACAGAGGGTACCGGTACAGAGTCAATGTTGAGGCTATATACAGGGTGCAAACTTAATAATGGTGTTAGAGTTTGGTTACTCAGTCGTGGTTGAACAGGGAGCACAGGAGGGGACTAAGTACTCACCCCTGAGGGGTCCCAGTGTTGAGGGTCAGCGTGGCATACGTGTTGTTACCTACCCTCACCACCTGGGGGCGGCCCGTCAGGAAGCCCAGGATCCAGTTGCAGAGGGAGGTGTTTAGTCCCAGGGTCCTTAGCTCAGTGATGAGCTTTGAGGGCACTATGGTGTTGAACGCTGAGCTGTAGTCAATGAACAGCATTCTCACATTGGTGTTCCATTTGTCCAGGTGAGAAAGGGCAGTGTGGAGTGCAATTGAGATTGCGTCGTCTGTGGATCTGTTGGGGCGGTATGTGAATTGGAGTGGGTCCAGGGTGTCCGGGAGGA